>NC_033801.1:57003295-57003750 GCF_001876935.1 Asparagus officinalis
CTATTATTTTATGGCGCAGACCGGATTCCTCACCGGGAATGACGCCATCCTCACTCGGCTATTCATCGGCACCCTCAAGGGGTGGCTTTTGAATGGTTCCGCAAGATGGAACCCGGCTCCATCACCTCATGGGCCGACGTGGAAAGGCTCTTCTTGGCCTGCTTCTTCGATCAACGACTTCGTAAAAAGGTTCAGGAACTGATCGGTCGGGTGTCAGGATCAAGTCTCTGAGGTCACCCTAATCGAGATGTGCCGTAACAACCTATCGATCCACATCCTCTCCAAACTCGGGGCGATGGAAACCCAAACCTGGAGAGAGCTTGTTCGCCAGGGAGAACAAGTGGAAAACATGATCAAGCGGCTGGAGGCCAAAGAACCCAATGCCAAGCGGGGTACTTCGGAACCAAGCGCGCCAAAAAATCCCTCTCGCGCAAGGGTGAAGGAAATTATGGCTG
>NC_033801.1:57003760-57006541 GCF_001876935.1 Asparagus officinalis
CGAGCAGCGCCCCCCGCGGCAATATGACTTCAAGGAAGACCAGGTAGTCGCGACATTTGATACTCTGCTCAAGAGCAGTTGAATTAAATTTCCAGAGGTCGTGAAGCCCGAGGAGGCGAACAAAGCCGACGACCCGACTTATTGTGCATATCACAGATTCCTCGGTCACCACACCTCCAAATGTTATATCCTCAAAGATAAACTCCAAGCCCTCTACGACACAGGAGTTTTAAAAAAAGAGAAAGTACAAAAGAAGTTGACCGCGAACATGATCACTTTGAGTTTCGGGACGGGCCTCCCAGAGGTTCAGGCTCCGGCAGGGATAACCCCTATCCCCAAGGCAGTCATGAAAGTCACTAACGACGACCCCCACAATCAAAGGGAAAAAGGGTTGGTGCATCAGGTTTTGCCGTCGGGACAAGTGATGTGGGCCCATCCGGATCTCCTCAAGGACAAGCAATGGACCTCAAAGCCCTCGAAGAAGGTTAGGGTTAAGCCTTGCAATGTCATCTCGGCCATCCTGGGTAAAGACAATACAGCGATGGCCGCCCCACCGACTCCGAGGAGGAAATCACCGTCCTCTCCACCAAGCTTTGGGACCGACTACGGAGAATAGGCTATTTCTGGCCCGGAATGGTCGGCGACGCGGTTGCTTACGCAAAACGCTGCCATGCATGCTAAATCCATGCCAATTACCTGCATTAACCTCCTGAGGACCTACACCCGACGAAGGCATAGTGGTCTTTTGAAGCATGGGGGATGGACATCGTCGGACCGATATCCCCGCCATCGGCGAAGGGTCATCGCTTCATCCTCGCAGTCACTGATTACTTCTCTAAATGGGCTGAAGCCGTCCCGTTAAGAGAAGTCAAGACCAATGATGTGATTAAGTTCATCAAACATCATGTCATATATCGATATGGCATACCTCGACGTATCATCCATGATAACGGCACGCAATTCGTTAGCCATGCGTTCACCCGGTTCTGCGACTAGTTCCGAATGCAGAACCTCTCCTCTATGACCTACAACCCCACAGCGAATGGTTTGGCCGAGGCTTTCAACAAGACGATCGTTAAGATCCTGACCAAGCTAACCTCCAACAGTAAGCGTGATTGGAACGAGAAGCTGGGCGAAAGTTTGTGGGTGTATCGCACGACGGTTCGAACATCGACTGGCAACACGCCCTATTCACTGGTGTACGGTTGTGAAGCTGTGTTACCATTGGAGATTTAAATTCCATCCCTCCGGGTTGCCCTAGCTATAGGGATGATAGCCGAAGACAATCACCAGCGACGCCTCGCCTAACTCAAAGCATTGGATGACAAGCGACTGGAAGCTCAGCAACATATTGAGTTTTATCAGGCCCGACTGGCTAAGGCTTTCGACAAGAAAGTCAAGCGCTGAGCCTTCAAGGAGGGAGAATTAGTCCTTGCTACTCGACGACCGATGATTCTCACTTCCAAGAAGAACGGAAAATTCCAGTCCGAATGGGAAGGGCCGTTTGTAGTGGGGACGGTCTATTCAAATGGAGCTTATCGCCTCGTCATGCCGAACGACGACAAGATCATGATGCCTATCAATGGCAAATATTTGAAGAAATACTACCCGTAGTGCCCCTTCAATCTTCTATGAGTGCACGAGTCTAAATTGGCCCTCAAACCCCTCCAACTGGTACATGAGGTTAAACCGTTCCTACTTCTTATACTCCGATGGGAAACCCTACACAAGACGCTGCTAGTAGCGTTTTTTGGGTGCGGCCCTGATCTCCATTCAGTCCTACCTCCCTGCAGTTAGGACCAGAACAATATTGTCATGTTAACCCTCACCTCTGACCAAATCGACTTATTAATCCCTTCCAATGGGATGATAAGCCCCCATGGTTGCTCCAATCGCAACAAAATCCTGGCCCCGTTATTCCCACGAGTAACACAGCCTAAGCAGAAACTTACCATGCGACATGTTGCTGCTTTGGTCAACAGTCACACTCCTACGTCCCTGAACTACCTGACCTATCCCGGGTATCCTAATATTCTCTTAGGATAGCCGATGGGTAGCAGCCTACCGTGCGATGGCTCCTACAACAATCGATCGTCACATTCCTATATCCCTGAACGATTTGATTATCATTCACGCCGTGGCCCTCGTGGGTGATGACGATCATTAAAGGCGGCTCGACATATGGCACGTCCCAACCGCCCCCTCAGGTAGCAGCTCGCCAGAGGAGAAGTTACTGTTGGGGTCTTCAGCTGGCCGCATGCACCAGCAACTGCTCTTCGCCTCGAGCTGAGCGTCACTCTCTCTGTGTCGCCTGAGCTACAACGTGAGAGTCGGGGTCAACCCGACCCCTCCTCTCGCTGTAGACAATCAAAGGCAGAAGGTGAGCCCAACGCCAAAGTCCGAAGCAAAATCGCCGAGGGCTCGCCACACTACTAAAGATGGTATCACTAGCCCGATTCAGGCGACAAGCGACACCAGCGAATCCAACGCTACAGTTATCATGGACTAACCCATAGTCCCCGACGCAAACCAAGCATAGAAAATAAAAGTAGAAGACTACACATGCAAAACAAGGAATAAGCAAAAGCACGAATGGCCGTGCTAGGCCAAGCCAGCATACCATAATGTTTGAGTTGGGATGCAACATGGCATCAACAAAATCATACAAAAGCAAAAGAAAAAAAAGAAAAAAAAAGAAGAAAGATGACAAAGAGACGAAGCAGGACGCGCTTCACAGCAACTTCAGCAGGGAGAAGGCGTCAATCTCGGCCTTGGCTGCCA
>NC_033801.1:57006567-57006861 GCF_001876935.1 Asparagus officinalis
GCCTGGCGAGCGCGGCCTCACCGTCTTCCTCCTTCTGGCGAAGAAGTTGGAGCGTCCTGTCTTCTGCTTCCAAAATGCGCCAGGCTTGCGTCTTCTCGAGCTCCAAACTCCTCAGCCGTGCCTCCCCCTCGAGAGACCCGGCATCCATGAAGAAAGCGGCATCTAAGTAAGCGTCCATCTCCGCCAGGATTCTATGGTGCTGCTTGCGCAGACGTCGGAGCAGAGCCTCCTTCCTTGATATCCGCTGCGCCAATTCTTCACGTTCGAGCAAGAAGCCCATCGCCAGGGGCACCG
>NC_033801.1:57007222-57007493 GCF_001876935.1 Asparagus officinalis
GGATGAAGAAAGATTCTCTGAAGGGTTAGGCGAGTTCTCGTAAGAACTCTGCTAGAGTAACGGCGAACGCGTTATATAGCCGAAAGCCCAACGGTGGAGGTTCGCTTCCCTGAGTGAATCAAACGGCCCAGATTTCCAGCCGCACTACGAGCTCGGCGCTCATAAAAGCCCCGACTCTCCTGACCCTTCGGATTGGGCGCGGAGAGCGAAGAGTCCCGTCACATCGTAATGAATGGACCCACGTCATCCTGGCTGGCAAACACTTGGGGCT
>NC_033801.1:57007518-57014444 GCF_001876935.1 Asparagus officinalis
TCGCTTCTCAGGTCAGCATCCCTGATGCGAACAAGTCTACGCTGATTGGGTGAACCCTCAAAGGCGGGCGAAACCCCACCACGACCCGCTTCCGTCGGCCGGATAAGCAGCGGCGAACAGAAAGAAGACTTGGAGCCGGTAAAGGCAAGGTAGTAGGCGATATCTTGCATAACGTCGTCTGCGAGGCGGAGCAGGGGACTGAGTTTCACAGCTGCCACCTGGGTTCGTCCGCCAGCGTGAGGACCCACCGGCCATTAAAGCGGAACTCGCCCGGAGTCCAAAACCTAACGCATTCCACCGCGCAGTGCGGGCACCAGGGAGCGCGCCAAAACTCCCGTCGCGCGATCATACCTAATGCTGGGGGTTGTCGCTTAACAACCCAGCGGAGGAGCCTCTGGGAGGCACCTAACTCAACGATATCCTCGTGCCATTGCGAAACAGCTTATCCAGACGGTACTCACCCGCTTGCCAATGCCGAGGAACCGGTATTCGATGAGGCTCTCACCCAGACCTCACCCGAAGAGCGGTTCCGCGTCGAAGGCGTCGTCACTAAAGAAAGACGCGCCGGCCGGGAACGGACACTAGAGCTTTCCCGTCCGCTACAATCAACATGACGGAGCAGGAGTAGAGTGAGGGGTCGATTGGAGTCGCAGCGGAATTCAGACTCCACTTGAGGCCTAATTTCTCAGATTCGTTTCAATAGGAGAAAAGCAGCATATACCAGCATAACGCGCGTAGTGCGGGGTTATAGCCACTCGCAATATATCCCGCCCACTCTGGAAAACTCTCGATTAGATAAACTTGCTTTTATAGGATGGGTTATCTCAATATCTTAAGCATTGGTATCTCGTTATCAGAAGGTGCCGAATCTTTCCTTTGCGCTAACAACCAATGGAAGCCTCTTGGACCAAAGATAAGAGGAAAGGGGCTTAAGAGATGCTCGGCGGTCGAAGACGAGAGGCTTGGCGAGCGCGGCCACATCCAGGACGTCGCATTCAAGTCAGGACGGGCACATGGCAGGGTCTGCCACATGGCGGCGAGCCGCACCCACGAATAGGCTGTGGCCCTAAAAGCTGCCGAAGAGGGGCAACAGAGCAACCATCGACTCTTTTAAAGGAAATGATGGAAGCAGACTTCTGAAGCAAGAAAGAAGAAGATAGAAGGAGGAGCCCAGCGCCGGCCTTACCCGCGACAGGCGGGGAGGCAAGAGTGGGTACCCTCCCAATTCGCGCCCAGCGATCGAGAACAGAAGATAATGAGCTGGCAATTCGTAGCTGCTTGCACAAGACACAAGCCGCCACGGAGGGGCCGTGCCGTTGGGATGTCGCACATGGGGGTAGCACCCGTGACAAGAGGCTCGAACCGAGTTTCAAATCCAGCGACAACGCTTTGAAACTCCAGCAAAAACAAGAATAAGCTGGGTATGATGCCGGCCCTATCACATGGGTCGAATGGGACACCGTCCCGTAGCCCGGCACAAATTCAAACCCATGATGCCTGGTACGAGTTGCGCTGCACAAGGGCCTCGGCCCTCCAGCACATCTATTATCATTTATGGCGCAGACCGGACTTCCTCATCCGGAAATCGACGCCTATCCTCACGTCGGCTATTCACGCACCCTCAGGGGTGGCTTTTGAAATGGTTCGGCGGCACAGATGGAAACCGGCTCATCACCTCATGGGGCCGACGTGGAAAGGCTCTTCTTCGCTGGTTCTCTTCGATCAATCGACTTCGTCAAAAAAGGTTGCAGGAACTGATCGTCGGGTGTCAGGATCAAGTCTCCTGAGGCTCACGCCTATGAGATGCATGCGTAAAGCAACTAATGCGATGCCACATCGCTATCAAAACTCGGGGCGATGGACAACCCAAACGCTGGAAGAGAGGCTTGTTCGCCCAGGGAGAACGAAGTGGAAAACATGAATAAGCGCTGCGGAGGCCAAAGAACGCCATGCAAGGCGGGTACTTCGGAACTACAAGCGCGCCAAAGAAATCCCTCCTCGCGCCAAAGGCGTGAAGGAAATTATGGCTGTGGACTCCGCTCCCGGTCACAAACCGGCCCAGCGGGCAGGAGAGCCAAAGTCTTTCGAGCAGCGCCCCGCGCCGCGACTATGTTCAAGAAGAGCGCAGGTAGTCGGGCGATACACTTTGATTACTTGCTGCTCAAGAGCCAGTTGAATTAAAATTTGCTGACAGAGGTCGTGAAGCCCGAGAGGCGAACAAAGCCGACGACCCGACTTATTGTGGCCATATCACACGATTCCTCGTCACCACACCTCCAAATGTTATATCGCTCAAGATAACTCGCATAGCCCTGCTAATAACGAGCACAGGAGTTTTAAAAAAAGAGAAAAGTAAAAAGAAGTTGACGCGGAACATGATCACTTTGAGTTTCGGGACGGGCCTCCAGAGGTTCAGGCTCGCGGCAGGGAGTACGTACCACTATCCCAAGGCCAGTCATGAAAGTCTGGTCAACGACGACCGCCAACACAATCAAGGGAAAAAAGGGTTGGTGGCTCAGGTTTTGCGTCGGACGGAGAGTGATGTGGGCGCCCATCCGGATCTCCCTCAAGGACAAGCAGATGGACCCAAAGCCCTCGGAAGAAGGTTAGGGTTAAGGCCTTTGTAATGTCCATCTGCGGCATGCCTGGTAAAAGACAATACACGCGATGGCCGCTCCCACCGACCTTCCGGAGGAGCGAAATCACGCGTCCTCTCACCAAGCTTTGGATCCGGACTACGCGCAGAATAGGCTATTTCTGGCGCCGGAATGGTCGGCGACAGTACGCAAGGCGGTTGCTTACGAGGCAAAACGCTGCCATGCTGCTAATCCATGCGCAAATTACCTGGGCATTAAACGCTCCTGAGGACTACAACCCGAGCGAAGGCATAAGGTGGTCTTTTGAGCATGGGGGATGGACATCGTCGGACCGATATCCCCTGCCGAGTCGGCGGAAGGGTTCATCGCTGTCATCCTCGCAGTCACTGATTAGCTTCTCTTAAAATGGGCTTGAAGCCGCCTGCGGCCGTTAAGAGAAGTGACAAGACCAATGATGGTGATTAAGTTCATCAAACATGCAATGTCATATAGTCGATATGGCAATACCATCGACGTATCATCCATGGATAAGCGGCACGCAAATTTCCGTTAAGCCATAGCGTTCACCTTAGGAAGAGCGAGGCTAATTACGACGTCCGGTTCTGCGACTAGTTCGCGATGCCAGAACCTCTCCTCTAATGACCTATCAAACGCCCACAGCGAATGGTTTGGGCCGAGGCGTTTCAACAAGATACTGATCGTTAAGATCACCTGACGCAAGCTAACGCTCCAACAGTGAAGCGTGAGTTGGATACCGAGAAGCTGGCGGAAGTTTGTGGTGTATCGCACGAGGCGGTTGCGAAACATCGGACTGGCAACACGCCCTAATTCACTGGTGTAAGGGCGGTTGTGAAGCTTTGGGCTGTGTTTACATTGGAGATTTAAATTCATCCGCTGCGCCGGGTTTGCCCTAGCTATAGATGATAGCGCGAAGACAATCACCAGCGAACAGCCTCGCCTAACTCAAAGCATTGATGACACTGCAAGGACTGGAGCTCGCAAGCAGAGGTGAGTTTTAATCAGGCCGCGACTGGCTAAAGGCTTTGACAAGAAGTCAAGCCGGTGGCGAGCCTTCAAGGAGGGAAGAATTAGTCCTTGGCTAGCTCGAGCGACGCGATGATTCTCACCGATTCCAAGAAGAACGGAAAATTCCAGTTCCGAATGGGAGGGCCGTTTGTAAAGTCGGGGACGGTCTATTCAAATGGAAGCTTAATCGCCTCGCTGCCGAACGACCGACCAAGATCATGATGGCGCTATCAATGGCAAAATATTTGAAGAAATACTAAACGGCCGTAGTGCCCGCTTGCAATCTTCTATGAGTGCCAGCGAGTCTAAAATTGGCCGCTCAGACGCTGGTCCAAACTGTACAGTGCGTTAAACCGTTCTAAACTTCTTAATTACTCGTGGGAAACCCTACAGCAAGACGCTGCTAGTAGCGTTTTTTGGGTGCGGCCCTGATCTCCAATTCAGTCCTGGACCTCCTGCAGTTAGGACCAGAACATATTGTCATGTAAACGAGCGCTCACCTCTGACCAAAATGACTTATTAATCCTTCCAATGGGATGATAAGCCCCATGGTTGCTTCCAATCGGCAACAAAATCCTGGCGACCGTTAATTCCACGAGTAAAACAGCCTAAGCAGAAACTTACCCATGCGACATGTTGGGCTGGCTTTGGTCAAACATGTCACACTCTACCGTCCCTGAACTACGCATGACCTATCCCGGGTAATGCTAATATTCTCTTAGGATAGCCGATGGGTAGCGCAGCGCTACCGTGGCGATGGCTCGCTACAAAATGCGATCGTCACATTCCTATATCCCTTGAAGCCGATTTGATTATCATTACTACGCCGTGGCCTCGTGGGTGATGACGATCATTAAAGGCGGTCGACACTAAGTGCACGTCCAGACGCGCGCCCCTCAGGTAGCAGCTCCGCGGCAGAGGAGAAGTTATTTTTACTGTTGGGGTCTTCAGGCTGGCGCGCATGCACCAGCAAGCTGCTCTTCCTTCGAGCTGAGGGCGTCACTCTGCTCTGTTCGGCCTGAGCTACCAACCGTGAGAAGTCGGGGTCGAACCCGGACCTGCTCGCTGTAGACAATGCAAAGGCAGAGAGGTGAGCCAACGCAAAGTCCGAAGCATAAATGCGCCGAGGCATCGCGCACACTACTAAAGATGGTATCATAGCCCGATTCAGGCGACAAGCGGGGAGCACCAGCGAATCCAACGCTACAGTTATCATGCTAACCCATGAGTCCCGCCGACGCAAAACCAAGCATAAAGGAAAATAAAAGTAGGAAGGAGAGCACATGGTGCAAAAACAAGGAAATAAGCAAGCACGAGATGGCCGTCTAGGCCAAGCGCAAGCATACGCATAATGTTGAGTTGGGTATGGCAACATGGCATCAACAAAATCATACAAAAAGCAAAAAGAAAAAAAAAAGAAAAAAAAAGAAGATAAGATGACAAAGAGACGAAGCAGTGAACGCGCTCACAGCAAGCTTCAGCAGGGAGGAAGCGCGTCAATCTCGGCTTGGCTGCCGACAAGATCCGCTCGCGGGCGCCTAGATCTAGCCTTCTCCTCCTGCCGTTGCCGGGAAGCCGGCGAGGCGCGGCCTCACCGGTCTTCGCTCCTTCTGGCGAAGAAGTTGGAGCGTCCTGTCTTCTGTCTTCCAAAATGCGCCAGGCACTTGGCGTTTTCTCCCCTTTTTCTCCGAGCTGCACTCCAAACTCCTCAGCCGTGCCTCCCCCTCGAGAAGACCGCGGCTCCATAAGAAGAAAGGCGGCATTCTAGTAAGCGTGCCATCTCCGCCAGGATTCTATGGTGCTGGCTTGCGGCAGACGTCGGAGCAGAGGCCTCCTTCCTTCGATATCCGGCTGGCCAATTCTTACACAGTTCGAAGCAAGAAGCCCATCGTCCAGGGGCAAATACCGGCTCGGGGATCGGGCATGCGCGTAACATCCTCCATGGCGGTACATTCAGCCCTTACAAGTGTTGAAGCTCCCGCTCACATCGGGCGATGCTGAGAACTGGCCACGCAGCGGACGCTCCTCCAGACTGCCCCGTCCCACGAAGGGGAGGCTAAGTCGTAGTATGCGTCCGCCCACCCTCTGAGGCTGAAATACGGCAGCTGTCCTGTGTATAGCATCCTCCAATTTTTTGAAGACGGCGGAACGGCCGAACTGAGGATCGGGGCCAGAGTCGGAAGAATCTGGTTGAGGCTACGGCCGGAGACGCAGACGCCGCACTGACAGCGGGTAACGTTAAGAGGAAGAGTGATGCCCTCCCCCCCCAGAAGGCATTGGCGATCAGAACCACGGAGGCCCATTGAGCGGATGAAGTAAAGATTCTCTGAAGGAGTTAGGCGAGTTCTCGTAGAACTCTGGCTAGGATGTAGACTGTCGAACGCGTTATATAGCCGAAAAGCCTCAACGGTGGAGGTTCGCTTACCCTGAGTGAATCAACGGGCCGCAGATATTCGCAGCCGCACGCTACGAGCTCGGGCGGCTCATAAAAGCGCCCGAGTATCCTGAGCCCTTCGATTGGGCGCGGAGAGCGAAAGAGTCGCCGTCACATCGTAATGAATGGACCCCACGTCATCACTGGCTGCAAACACGTTTGGGGCTACCAGGCTGAACTGGGCGGCCCAATTTCGCCTCCAATGAGTTTCCCCTTTGGCGCCACACTCGCAGCAATCGAGTTTTCTCGCCCTCGGCCTCAACTGCGCCAGCAGTTGAGTTTCGGGGCCTTTGGCCAGGTAGGAGATTCACTGCGCGGTTGAGGTTTCGCGCTTTGGCCCAAAGCTCGGCCAGGCAGTTGAGTTTCCCCTATTCGCCAACTCAACTAGCTCAAGTTGAGTTTCGCCTTTGGCCGCAAAGCTCGTCGGCGGTTGAAGTTTCGCCTTCGCAAACTCGCGCAGTAGCAATCGGAGTTTCGCCCTCGGCGTAAACTCTTTTCGCGCAAATATGTTAGGATTTCTCTTTGGGCTCAAATTCGCCAACACTCGAGCCTCGCCCCTCACCCAAACGTGCCGTCGCTTGAGTTTCACCTACGATACTAGAGCGACAGCAATCGGGCCTGCCTATCGCGTGAGTGAAGCATTGGATGGTGGCACATGAAAATGACAAGAGTGTGTATGCCATGAGAAAATACGAAATCCATTAGGTGTTTCTAGGCAATACATTCAACAAAGTTATGACTTTACAACCAGGAGAGTCATAACATCTCATGCGAGAAATAAGACATGAAACCGAACATCCTAAACCTACTTCGGTCCTACGAGCTTATTCTAAGAGTTTGAAGGACGCAAGTTCGGCTCTGACTGCAGC
>NC_033801.1:57014457-57047237 GCF_001876935.1 Asparagus officinalis
CCACCTCTACCTCTTGTTGGACCCGCGCCTCGAAAGAAGCGTTGGCGGCGGCATCTACCTAAAGTAGCAGCAAAAGATTATGCCTCTCCCTAGCGAGACAGCCTTGCACCGTTTTGCTCTGAATGCGCAGACCCGACAAGACCGATTCTCCCTCCGCACGCGAGATCGTGCCTAGGAAAATCGAAGACACAACGGACTCCATATCCAACTGCAATGAACGGTGCTGGAGATCCAAGTGATCAATAAGGGACTCTTTGTCTTCTATGTCTCACGCGGGCCGACACTCTTGCTGCCACGCGGCGCGACGACGGACTGAGGCCAAGGATAGCTTCACCTCGGACTCTAAATCCGCATGCCGCAAATCTTCCAAGTTCATTAAGAGCAGTTCCAGATCAACGAGTCTCGTCGAGCAGCATGAGGCGAGCCTAAAGTCGCCTCGGTCGCGGAGGCGGGTCACCTGATCGGAGAGGGACTGCTTCAGGTCTGCAAAGGTGCCGCAACCCTGGTCAACGAGGGAGATCACATGTTTCACGGTGCTCTCCAGTTTTGCCAAACAAGCCAGAATAGAGTCCAAGGGCTTAGACTCCGGATTGCGGTCAGGTATGGCGGGCGGCCGAAGAATGGGCATCATCCCCTGATCTCTCCGCACTAGACGCCTTCCCTCCCAGTGCTATATTGAACGAGGAGTAGACGATCAATACGGTACCCCCTCCGAGGAGAAAAGAGGGCAATGCATGACATAAAGACCAAGCATGTGTCCATCTCCCAATAGTCTAGTCTGGGCGGTGAAACCACTCATGACACCACCTTTAATGAGAGGTGACATGCCAATGCCAGTCCATGCCGGCAGAGCACTCGGACCATGGTCAGACATATGGCTACCCCAAACCAACACTGATCTCGTGTACGGTTTGAGTTAACCAGGTCTGAATTTGCTTGTAGTTAGAATGCACCGGCGAAACTCACCAGGAGAAACATGTGCACAAACGCATTTGAAAGAAAAACAAAAGAAGGCGTAACGTTCATTCAGTTTCAAGACAATACATTCAAACAAAGTTATGGCTTCACAATAAAACAAGTCATAACACAAAAAAAAGAGGATACAAAGTGTCTCGTGGCACGGCTTCAGACCCGAGAATCTATTCCTACAAACTAAAGGAGTTAAGCTCTGCTTTGACCACAGCCACCCTCCTCGCGTGGTCCTCCCGGGCTTTGTCTCCGGCCTCTCTTCGCACCCGATCTTCAAAGCTGGACCTAGCGACAGCATCCTCCTCGCGCAACGTATGAAGGTTCCGAGTTTCCTCCTCAACGGTCTTGTTGACCTTTGCCCTCTCGGATTGAAGCCCCCTCAGGGATGACTCCACCTCCCCCAACTCGGCCCTCAGGCGGGATACAGTGGAAGTAGCATCACCTATCCGCTCTTTGAGAGAGCATTGCTGACCCACCCAAAAGGCAACGTTAAATTCCAGATCTGCTATCTCCCTAGAGTGAACCTCCTGATCCCAGGCCTCCCGACGTCTAGCACGAGACAAGAGGGACTCCAGAAGAAGGAGCCTCTGTTCGCAATGTGTGGCAAGCCGACATTGGCCACACGATCCAAAAGGGACTGTTTGAAGTCAGCGTAAGTCCCCATGCTAAGACTGACGAGGGAGATTACCTGCCGTACGACACCCTCAAATTCCTCGGCACGAGCCTGCACAGACAAAGACTCTGAGGAAACAGGTCCTTGGCTCGGAGCAAGTGCTGTAATGGGTGGGATCTCGAGGCAAGGTTCAGCCCCGGACGACGGAGCAGGATTCGGAGCAGGGGAGGGTGCGATTCCTTAAGAATCATCGTCAGAAATCATGACAGGCTCTACCTGCCGTACGACACCCTCAAATTCCTCGGCACGAGCCTGCACAGACAAAGACTCTGAGGAAACAGGTCCTTGGCTCGGAGCAAGTGCTGTAATGGGTGGGATCTCGAGGCAAGGTTCAGCCCCGGACGACGGAGCAGGATTCGGAGCAGGGGAGGGTGCGATTCCTTAAGAATCATCGTCAGAAATCATGACAGGCTCGGCCGCGTGCTCTTCGGTACTCGGCGCTTTGTCCCGAACTGCACAACAACGACACAATAAGGAGTCAGAAGCAAGGAGTATCGACTCGACTGGTGACCCTATAATCGAATTACACGAAAACCTGGGCAAAAGAAAAATATACCTTCGGCATCAACGACCTCGGTAGCTCCTGAGGAGGATGCCCCCCTTTCCCTTTTTGAAGTAACCCTCTTGGTCTTCGGCGCCATTGAAAGGAGCGTGAGTCTTCCCTAAAGAGGACAATCAGAAACTATGACATCCCTTAACCAACGAAAGGGGGTTTAACTATACATAGCCTGGATGATTGTCTGCCGTTCGGTAGGAGGTGAAGCCGAACGGTTTAAACCGTCGAGATCCGGTAGTTTCTAGACACAATCTCTAACCAGCGGCCTAGATCAAGCGTGAAGAACGAAGAGGCCCACTACGCCGTTTTTAATGCGAAAAGACGTGCCCACGTCACCTTAACCAACGAGCGCATTAACGCATGAGTTGGCACATGGCCCCTAGAGAGTGAATCTCTCCCGGGGGTCGAAACTATCCTCCGGACCCATGCGGTTCAACTTCGATGTCGCCTGCAACTGGAATTCACCCACAAATAGGATTCCCCCCATGACCATACCCTGGTCAGGGCGGACCCGTGTTGGACAATGGCAAACAAAAAAAAAACAACAACAAGGGAGGGGGCCGTGTACAAAGGAGATAATGACCAGAGACACAAGGATAATCCTATTCATTAAAAGAGATTTGGATACAACGACAAAGTAAAAGCATTTTACAAATCTCTCAGCCGTGACTCCACCTCGCGAATCTTCGCAGCATGTTTAAGCTCGACATTCCTCAAAATCTCCCGACGGAGAACCTCCTCGGAGAGGGAAACCAAGTCTTGGACGTTGTGCCTGACCTCTTTGAGGGATCGGTCTTTCTCCTCAATGGAACCATTGAGCAGTTGTCGTCGAGACTCCAACTCCTCTAACTCCCCCATTAGCTGTTCGCGAGCCCTCTCCTGGTTGACCAGCGAGGCCTGGGCGTCAGCTATAATCTGCTTGGTCTTAGCTATCTCCGAAGATAAGCGAGAGAAATGGGAGTCAGCCTTTTGCTGATCTAGGCTCACACACTCACTCTCGGCCTTAGCACGCTCCAGCTCTGCCGCCAGCCTCTTCTCCGACGACATCGTCTCATTCAGTATGCGGCCTTAGCACGCTCCAGCTCTGCCGCCAGCCTCTTCTCCGACGACATCGTCTCATTCAGTATGCGATCACGCTCCTCCAAGGCCGCTTGAACCTCCCCGGATGCAAGACGGACGATCTTGGAGCTCTTCGCGCGAAGGGTAAACATGTAACATTCCAAAAAAAAATTTCCTTGCATTGATCGGATACTGTTACCGATACCAATCCATAAATTAGTAGATGCTTTTCTTCATTGCATCTCATATAATCTTCTAGTATGAGAATTTAACTTAGCTAATTCTCATATTGTGATCTAGTTAACTAAGTCATAGCATGCATACAAACTTAGCATGTAAACCTAAGTTAACCATGCTTTAAACCTTGATTAGAGATAACCAAATCATTAAATACCTAATGTGAAACTCTCTAATTAACATAGTTATTATATTTATTCAGCCATGTTAGTGGGGGAAATTTTGCATAAAACCCCTCAACTTTGGCCAAATTGAGGATTTCTCTTCACATGGGCTTATATATATGTGCCCTCCACCTCTCACTTTGCCATTTAAAAAGAAAAATCTCTTAAAAACCTCCTCCCTCTCCTCTGAACGTCTCCAGCACCTCTCCTCTTAAAAAAAAAAAAGATTTCCAAAAGCCTTCATCTCTCATGAACATTGAAGAAGGAGTGGAGAAAGAAGGTAGTTGAGGACTTTGGTGGAGGAAGTGGGGCAAAGTCAAAACCCTAGGTAAAACTCTCAGTTGCATGTTGTTATTAAGGATGTTAGAACTGAATTATATAGTTAATTTGAATTTAGTCTTGCGTGTAACATTTTAGGGCATGCATGTCAATTTATCTTGAAACAGAAAATTCGTGCAGAAATTTCCAGCAAGATACACTACCACTAAACAGATCATAACTTTCTTTATATATATCCAAATGAAGAAATTCTTTTTGTTCTAAAAACTAGACTTCCGTGGCTTTCAGTTGAGTCCCTGTTTGTTTAATTATGAGATCATTCACTTATTTGAAAGTATGGTTTAACTCAGTACATGTGTCTGAAACTGTCTGCCTGAGTTATGTCATTTGTAAAGAGTATATATCTCAACATAAACCATGCATGCATAAAATTCTTTCTGTTCTAGAAACTACATATTCGTGGCTTTCATTTGAGATCTTGTTTGTTTAATTCTAAGATCATTTACTAGTTTAAAAGTATGGTTTAACTCAGTGCATGTGTCTGAAACTGTCTGCTTGAGTCATGTCCTTTGTAAAGAGCATATATCTCAACATATACCATGCATGCATGAAATTCTTTCTATTTCTAAAACTAGACTCAATTGTATTTCTGTTGATAGGAGTTTGAATTAATTTTAATAATGTTTGGTAGGCCTAAACCTAGTTCTAATAGCTAGCGTATGTGCTTGAAATTCCAGTCTACCCCCCTGTGTTGTTTTGCATGTAACATGCATTTTAAAAATGCAAAATTGATGAAACTCATGGGACATGGAAGCTAATCCATAATATTAATTACATACCAAGTATGAGCTCTTTGGGATATAGTTAAGTACCCGAAATAAATTATTCATCCCAAATGATGATCTCTATTTTTCTGGTACAGTTTTGATAGGTGTAGTTTTCTGAGAGCATGACTCTTACTATACACCATGCATTGATGTAAAAGTTTTATATTCTGAAATTAGACTCATAATGGAGTCATTTGAGACTAGTTTCATGCATTTTGGATATCAATTGTTGTACCATCTATTCACCTAAATCTGCTGCATGTACACTACTTAGGTTGCTGTGCATATTAGAGATATTAGATGCAATCATCTAGGGTGTAGCTTCACTAGTAGAAAAACGACCAACCTAGACGAAAATTTCCTTCTAGGTTGGTCTACAATCCGTCTAGGTTGGATCATCTAGACGGAAATCCGTCTAGGTAGATTGGTTTATTCTGTTTCCGTCTAGTTTGGATCAAACTAGACGGATTTCCGTCTAGATTGATCAATCTAGACGGAAATCCGTCTAGTTTGATCCAAACTAGACGGAAACAGAATAAACCAATCTACCTAGACGGATTTCCGTCTAGATGATCCAACCTAGACGGATTGTAGACCAACCTAGACGGAAATTTCCGTCTAGGTTGGTCTACAATCCGTCATGCGCGGTTTATTGATTATCCCATGATTGGGGAGTTTGGAATCCTGAATATTAGACCTTGATTATTCATCTTTACATGTTATTTCACTTCGGTCAATGATTACGATATAAGAATGGCAACTTAATGTTGAGACCCCGTTGTTCAAGTTTGATATCTATGTCTATCATTTTCATTCGTTCCCTTGGATTGTACCCGAGATCTTTATGGTTACCTATTGGGCCTTAGGCTCACCCCTATTGTTTCTGAATCCACTCACAGGTCATACAACTGGAAAGGATAAGGGCATTGCAGACCCTGAATTTGAAGATTAGCTCTAGAGGAAAATCTTAATAGGGGTTAATTTATGTTCACTTTTGCACTACCTTTGACTTATAAAACATGTATTAATGTTGTAGCCACTGCTATTATTTTAATATTTTGTATTACCCTTTAGTTCTCTTCTATTTTGGTATTCAATGGACTCTGCTGTCAACCTCGTGATCTTGGGTATTGCATATTCTCTCTACTGCTTTATTTTTCGCCCTTCAGTATATCTATGTTGTGATGTGCATAAAGATTTAGCAGGTCGACCCTTCTTATTACAGATAGGTCATGCTCAAATTTTTATGTACCTCCCAGAGGAGGGGCGTTACACAGTGGTATCAGAGCACATGTTGACACCTTAAGAGTTCTACATTGAAATACCTAGGGGACGTAGGGATCTTTCTAGTCGGTGTCAAACACCAGTCATGGAGGAATTATCTTTCTATGACATTCTTGTGATATCTTGATCTCTATTAGGTTGGTTTTGTACCATTGGAGGCTGATAGATGACTTTTGGCAGGAATGGCAGATTCAGATTCGAGTGTTTCTGAGATGGAAGGATCCATTAGTAGCGGGGAGGTGTGGTCAACACTTTCAGAGGATTGGGAGATCAGCTCTGAGGAGACTGACCCAGAGGAGATTTTTGGGGAGAGAGTGGATTACTCCCCGATTGGCCATCATACCCGTGGGCGATTGGCAAAGAGGGACGAGGAGGAGGACCCGATAGAAGAGGATCCCGAGGAGGAGGAGTCGATAGAGGAGGACCCCGAGGAGGAGGACCCGATAGAGGAGGACCCCGAGGAGGAGGACCCGATAGAGGAGGATCCCGAGGAGGAGGACCCAGAGGAGGACCTCGAGGATCCTATGGATGATGAGGAGCCCATGGAGTGGGAATTTGAGGTGGCACCAGAGCCTCTACTTGGTGAGATTCTAGAAGGAGTTCCACTTGGTTGGGAGCTTGACCTAGATGAGGAGGATTGGGCATGGGAGGATGAGCCGATAGATTATTGTACTTTTGTAGAACTCTTGTATGGATGAATAGGTGTATGTTAATATTATATCAATGAAAAGCTTTTGGAGAAATCAGTACTCTAAGTTGATTGTTGAAGTTCCTTATATATATTATGCGAGCAATGAAATATTTCTGAGTGAAGTACTTTGAATAGTCTGTGGAATCTGAACTTTTGCTGCTACATTTTCATATAGATAATGGTGAGAACAAGAGCAAATCAGACCCAATATGAGGAAGGACAACACCTGGAGAATATTGAAGGAAGATCTTCTATTCCTATCGGAATGAGAAGGAATGTCGGCAAATTGCCTATTGATCAAGAAGAACCAATGCAAGACCCATTGGAACGATTGGCAGAGATCCTCGAGCAGCGTATCAATCCTAGAGGCAACCAACCAACACCTGCTATCTCAGCCCTAGAGCAGTTTCGGAAGCTCACACCTCCATCTTTTTCGGGTACCACCGATCCTTTGGTGGCGGAGGATTGGATTTTACAAATGGAGAAGATTTTTACAGTCTTAAATTGTGCAGAGGAGCAAAAGGTGTCATTCGCCGCCTTTATGTTCAGAGGGGAAGCTGAACATTGGTGGAGGGCAACCTTAAGATTAGAAAGGGCTGCCCAGAGACAGATTGATTGGGATAGATTTGTGGAGCTTATGAATAAGAAATATATCCCGGAAAGTGTTAGGGATCAGTGGGCTATTGAATTTCAAGGATTGCAACAAAATAACATGACGGTCCAAGAGTATGAGGCTAAGTTTACTCAACTATCAAGGTTTGCTCCACATTTGATCGCTGAAGAATCAGATAAGGCCAAGAAGTTTCAAAGGGGACTCAGGGGAATTATCAGAGGGAAACTAGTGGCCCTCAGAATCAGGAACTACGCAGAACTGGTGGAGACTGCGTTTGAAATTGAGAAAGACCTGCTAGAGTATCAGGAGATCCGCAATAAGAAGCAGAGTTTAGTTAAACGCCCACGAACAGAAGGAGGTCCCACAACCGATAAGTCAGCATCGAATCAGCCCGGGAGGTCAGCGACAGCAAAATTTCCCTTTCGTCGTTTCCTCTCAAATCAGCCAAATAAGTCAGCAGTGTGCCCTAGATGTGGCAATCATCACTCTGGATATTGCAGACTTCACCGTGCATGTTTCGAGTGTGTTCAACCTGGGCACTTCAAGAGAGATTGTCCAACCTTGAGGAATCAAGCAATGACAGAGCGAGCACCAAGAGGAGATCACGCAGCTCGAACTAATGCCTCACAGCAATCAAATGCTCCCCAGCGGAAGGCTCAGTCTAACCAGAGTGTGCAGCAAAACCAAAGGAACCAAGGAAGAGTTTTTGCCCTGACAAGGAAGGATGCACAAGCATCACCATCTGTGGTGGAAGGTACAGTTCCCATATGTTCATTCACCGCTCATGCACTTTTCGACCCTGGATCTACACACTCTTTTGTATCACCTCACTTTGCTAGGAATTTTCCCAATTCACCGATACTATTAAGTAGTGAGATAATTGTGTCCACACCTATGGGTGGTAGTCTCCTAGCAACATATGTTTATGAGAATTGTGGAGTTTTAGTGAGTGATCATGTCATGAATGCAGACCTTGTATGCCTAGACATGTCAGATTTTGATGTTATCCTAGGAATGGATTGGTTAGCATCTCATCATGCAACTATAGACTGTTTGAGAAAACTGATAAAGTTTAAACCACAAGCGGAGGCGAGTTTTGTTTTCCAAGGGGAAAGTAGAAGACCACTCGCGCACCTAATCTCATTTATGAAGGCTAATAAATTGTTGAGGCTAGGTTGTAGTGGATATTTAGCTTGTGTGATAAGTGACCAATTGAATGAGAAAAAGCTTTCAGATATACTTGTTATAAGAGATTACCCGGATGTCTTTCCAGAAGATATGCCAGTATTGCCTCCAGATCGGGAGATAGAGTTTGCCATAGACTTGGTCCCAGGGACCACTCCTATATCCAAAGCCCCTTATAGATTGGCGCCAGTTGAGATGAAGGAACTAAAGGAACAACTTCAAGAGTTATTGGATAAAGGATTCATTAGACCCAGCGTGTCTCCATGGGGAGCACCAGTCTTATTTGTGAAAAAGAAAGATGGGAGTATGAGACTCTGTATAGATTACAGAGAGTTGAATAAATTAACCATTAAGAATAAGTATCCACTCCCAAGGATAGATGATCTATTTGATCAGCTTCAAGGAGCTCAATATTTTTCCAAAATTGATTTAAGGTCAGGGTACCATCAGTTAAAGATTAAGCTAGAAAATGTGATGTTTTTAGGCCATGTGATCACAAGAGATGGGATATCCGTGGATCCAGCGAAGGTTGAAGCTGTCGTGAACTGGCCGCGTCCCACCTCAGTGACTGAGATTCGTAGCTTTTTGGGACTAGCAGGATATTATAGAAGATTTGTTAAAGACTTTTCCCAATTAGCAGCCCCTTTAACTTATTTGACTCGTAAGAATGTCAAGTATAATTGGAGTGAGAAATGCGAAGAGCATTTTCAGGAGTTGAAGAAACGGTTGGTAACTGCTCCCATCCTCACTATCCCTACGAGTTCAGATAAGTTTGTGATATATAGTGATGCATCTTCCAGAGGTTTAGGTTGTGTTCTAATGCAGAATGAGAAGGTAGTGGCTTATGCCTCCAGGCAATTGAGACCTCATGAGAAGAATTACCCCACTCATGATCTGGAATTGGCTGCTGTGATTTTTGCCCTGAAGATATGGAGACACTATCTATATGGGGTATCATGTGATATTTATACAGATCACAAGAGCCTAAAGTATATATTTACTCAGAAGGAGATTAACATGAGGCAAAGAAGGTGGTTGGAATTGCTGAAAGACTACGATGTAAATATTCTTTACCATCCAGGTAAAGCGAATGTAGTAGCAGATGCTCTCAGTCGGAAGAATCATATTGCATCAGCTTGTTTGCTAACTAAACAAGCCGAGTTAAGTAAGGAGCTTGAGAGAATGGAGATTGAAGTTAGAAAGTATTCTTCTGGAATGAAGATTTGTCAGATAAGCCTACAACCTACTCTGTTGGACCAAATCAAGGAGCGACAGAAGGAAGACAAGGAGCTATGTGAGATAAGGAAGAAGGTGGAACAAGGAAAATATTCAGACTTTAATATTCAAGGTGGTGTTTTGAAGATGGGTAATCGCCTTTGTGTACCCAATGATGGGGAGCTTAAGGATCAGATATTGAGAGAAGCTCACCAGACCCTATATGCTCTTCATCCGGGTAGCACCAAGATGTATCAGAACCTCCGACAAAACTTCTGGTGGAACCGCATGAAGGAGGAGATAGCTGAATTTGTATCAAAATGTTTAACATGCCAACAGGTGAAGATTGAACATCAGAAACCATCAGGACTATTACAACCTTTGCCCATTCCAGAATGGAAATGGGATCACATCACCATGGATTTTGTTACTGGACTACCCCGATCAACAAAAGGAGAGGATGCCATATGGGTGGTAGTTGACCGCCTGACCAAGTCAGCGCACTTCATACCCTACAAGATGTCGTATACCATGGAAAAGTTGACCAGCTTATACATTGAAGAGATCGTGAAGCTCCACGGGATTCCCATATCCATTGTATCAGATCGAGACCCCCGTTTCACCTCAAGATTTTGGAAGAGCCTACATCAAGCTTTGGGGACTAAACTGAAGTTCAGCACTTCAGCACATCCTAAAACTGATGGACAATCTGAGAGAACGATTCAGACCCTGGAGGACATGCTGAGAGCTTGCACCTTAGATTTTGGAGGCAATTGGGCTACGCATTTGCCACTAGTAGAGTTCGCCTACAATAATAGCTTTCATTCTAGCATTAGCATGGCACCTTATGAAGCCCTATATGGGAGGCGATGTAGATCCCCTATCTGTTGGGAAGAGACTGGTGATCGTCGACTACTTGGACCAGACGTAATCCAGGAGACGACTGAGAAGATCCAAACTATTCGGCAACATATGCAGACGGCCCAAAGTAGGCAAAAGAGCTATGTAGATCGTCGACGCAAGGACCTAGAATTCCAGGTTGGTGATCATGTGTTTCTAAAGGCTACACCAATGAAAGGAATAACAAGAGGTGGCAAGAAATGCAAACTCCATCCGAGTACCTTGGGCCATTCGAAGTTTTGGAGAAGATCGGACCTGTAGCCTACCGGCTAGCCTTGCCCCCAGAATTGGAGAAGATTCATAACGTGTTCCACGTCTCAAACCTGAAAAAGTACATACCAGACCCCAGACACATCATTTCGCACCAAGCCTTGCCCCTGCGGGACGATCTATCTTATGAAGAACGACCGGTTCGAGTGCTAGGCTTTAAGGAGAAGCAGCTGAGAAACAAATCCATATTGCTGGTTAAAGTTTTATGGAATAATCGAGGCGTTGAGGAGGCAACATGGGAACTAGAACCTGAGATGCGAAAAACATATCCACATTTATTTTGAGGGTACGTAAAAATTTCGGGGACGAAATTTCCTTAAGGGGGGAAGTATGTAACATTCCAAAAAATTTTTTCCTTGCATTGATCGGATACCGTTACCGATACCAATCCATAAATTAGTAGATGCTTTTCTTCATTGCATCTCATATAATCTTCTAGTATGAGAATTTAACTTAGCTAATTCTCATATTGTGATCTAGTTAACTAAGTCATAGCATGCATACAAACTTAGCATGTAAACCTAAGTTAACCATTCATTAAACCTTGATTAGAGATAACCAAATCATTAAATACCTAATATGAAACTCTCTAATTAACATAGTTATTATATTTGTTCAGCCATGTTAGTGGGAGAAATTTTGCATAAAACCCCTCAACTTTGGCCAAATTGAGGATTTCTCTTCACATGGGCTTATATATATGTGCCCTCCACCTCTCACTTTGCCATTTAAGAAGAAAAATCTATTAAAAACCTCCTCCCTCTCCTCTGAACGTCTCCAGCACCTCTCCTCTTAAAAAAAAAAAAAGATTTCCAAAAGCCTTCATCTCTCAAGAACATTGAAGAAGAAGGAGTGGAGAAAGAAGGTAGTTGAGGACTTTGGTGGAGGAAGTGGGGCAAAGTCAAAACCCTAGGTAAAACTCTCAGTTGCATGTTGTTATTAAGGATGTTAGAACTGAATTATATAGTTAATTTGGATTTAGTCTTGCATGTAACATTTAAGGGCATGCATGTCAATTTATCTTGAAACCGAAATTTCGTGCAGAAATTTCCAGCAAGATACACTACCACAAAACAGATCATAACTTTCTTTGTATATATCCAAATGAAGAAATTCTTTTTGTTATAAAACCTAGACTTCCGTGGCTTTCATTTGAATCCCTGTTTGTTTAATTCTGAGATCATTCACGTATTTGAAAGTATGGTTTAACTTAGTGCATGTGTCTGAAACTGTCTGCCTGAGTTATGTCATTTGTAAAGAGTATATATCTCAACATAAACCGCATGTGTCTGAAACTGTCTGCCTGAGTTATGTCATTTGTAAAGAGTATATATCTCAACATAAACCATGCATGCATAAAATTCTTTCTGGTATATATCTCAACATAAACCATGCATGCATAAAATTCTTTCTGTTCTAGAAACTACATATTCGTGGCTTCCATTTGAGATCTTGTTTGTTTAATTCTAAAATCATTTTACTAGTTTAAAAGTATGCTTTAACTCAGTGCATGTGTCTGAAACTGTCTGCTTGAGTCATGTCCTTTGTAAAGAGCATATATCTCAACATATACCATGCATGCATGAAATTCTTTCTATTTCTAAAACTAGACTCAATTGTATTTCTGTTGATAGGAGTTTGAATTAATTTGAATAACGTTTGGTAGGCCTAAACCTAGTTCTAATAGCTAGCGTATGTGCTGGAAATTCCAGTCTACCCCCCTGTGTTGTTTTGCATGTAACATGCATTTTAAAAATGCAAAATTGATGAAACTCATGGGACATGGAAGCTAATCCATAATATTACTTACATACCAAGTATGAGCTCTTTGGGATATAGTTAAGTACCCGAAATAAATTATTCATCCCAAATGATGATCTCTGTTTTTCTGCTACAGTTTTGATAGGTGTAGTTTTCTGAGAGCATGACTCTTACTATACACCATGCATTGATGTAAAAGTTTTATATTCTGAAATTAGACTCATAATGGAGTCATTTGAGACTAGTTTCATGCATTTTGGACATCAATTGCTGTACCATCTATTCACCTAAATCTGCTGCATGTACACTACTTAGGTTGCTGTGCATATTAGAGATATTAGATGCAATCATCTAGGGTGTAGCTTATACCATGATATAAGTTTTAAGTTAAAGTTTTAAAAGACATAGTGTCTAGAATCTCATGTGGGTATACATGTATATATAGGACAGAGAATCTTGGATTCATTCGTTGGCCGAGAGGATCCCGACATAATCGGTAGGTAACCTTTCATTGTTTCCTCTCAAGTCTTTGAGAGTTCGATTGATTACTTTCTTGAAATTCCTGCGAGTTAGTTTCCCATGCTAATTGTATATCTTATCATTTTCATAATATTCCTATTTGATTCACCTCATGCATGGGCTCGTTGTTGATTGGTTAATCATTGCTATCCTAATGTTGTTTATTTCAATTTTATACCTTCGATATCCTTGAATGATTTCATTGCAACAATTTGAATTGATTCGATGGTTCAACTATTGATAATGATAGTATTCCTCTCTTCGTTGTTGATTGATTGTCTATATTCATGGATTATTCCCTGTGTGAAGTAAGCTTCACCGGTGGGTGGTAATGTTATAGTGTCCCGGTGGGACAATGCCCTGTGTGAGGACGCTCACCGGTGGGTGTATAAAAGCATGCGCGGTTTATTGATTGTCCCATGATTGAGGAGTTTGGAATCCTAAATATTAGACCTTGATTATTCATCTTTACATGTTATTTCACTTCGGTCAATGATTACGATATAAGAATGGCAACTTAATGTTGAGACCCCGTTGTTCAAGTTTGATATCTATGTCTATCATTTTCATTCGTTCCCTTGGATTGTACCCGAGATCTTTATGGTTACCTATTGGGCCTTAGGCTCACCCCTATTGTTTCTGAATCCAGTCGCAGGTCATACAACTGGAAAGGATAAGGGCATTACAGACCCTAAATTTGAAGATTAGCTCCAGAGGAAAATCTTAATAGGGGTTAATTTATGTTCACTTTTGCAGTACCTTTGACTTATAAAACATGTATTAATGTTGTAGCCACTGCTATTATTGTAATTTTTTGTATTACCCTTTAGTTCTCTTCTATTTTGGTATTCAATGGACTCTGCTGTCAACCTCGTGATATTGGGTATTGCATATCCTCTCTACTGCTTTATTTTTCACCCTTCAGTATATCTATGTTGTGATGTGCATAAAGATTTAGCAGGTCGACCCTTCTTATTACAGATAGGTCATGCTCAAATTTTTATGTACCTCCCAAAGGAGGGGCGTTACAAAACAGCTGTTGGATAACCTGCTCTACCTCTTCCAGACGCTGGAAATACGGACTAGCATCGGTGGCGCCAAGCTTCTTCACTAGGAAAGCCATGTAATATTCAAGATCCTCCTTGAACTCCTCGAAGGGGCAGCTTTCTTCCAATGCGAGCTTAATGCTGTCAGCGAGAGTTTCTTGGAAGCTAGCGAGGGCTCGGGCTATTTTCCTCTGACGCGAAGCGTTTCCACAGGAGAGAGGACCGCCTCATCTGCCCACGGATTATCATAGCCGCCAGCCCACGAGTGAGGTGTTGACGTTCCTGACGGCGAGAGTCAGCGGCCAAATACCGAGCCAGGAGCAATCGGATTGAGGACATGGGGTAGACCGCAGCGCCGACGCTCCACAATGTGAGGAGCAGGTCACTAAACGTGGAGCCTCCCCTTGGGTCAGGGACTCTTGAGTGGGCACCGCACCCTCGACCAACCCTTCTCCAGAAAGGACGGCCTCCCCTTGTTGGGTCGCTGCCTCATCATGAGCCGACATCTTCTCCTCGCTCGACATCACCGCGTGAATCGAGACATCGTCCTCTGCCTCTGATCCACCCATCTCCCTGGCCAACTGGTCTGCCCGAGAAGGGAGATCCTCCTTACCAACGGCTTTGGGGGAAGGATCAACTATGAATGCAAACAGAAAATTGGTAAATACCCCGAAAGAAGCCCTATTGACGGCTCAACATGAATGAATCGACGACCTAGAACTCACCCTTACCTGATTCACCAGATCACTCTTCATCTCCACTCCCCTCCTCTTCATCGGAAGGAATAGGGATCGCCCTTTCAGCAGTACCTGCACGAAATCCACGCAAACGTTAGACTTAACCTTACACCCAGGGCTACGGGCGTAGAGGTTACCTTCCAGTACGACGTCCCGGCCGCCGAGCTCCTGCCTGCCCACGCCACAGATACGGGTGAGACTTCTTCCGAGTTACCGGGACGGCGCCCCGATGCGCAGGGAGCGGGCGAAATATCCTCGTCGTGGGAAACGCACTCCAGATACGATCACCGAGCCGGCATCGTCCTGACTACCCACCGCCTACCGACACCTTCAACTCTCTTCTTCGTGCCTACTCTTTGGCCACCTCCGCCGCGAGCGTTCAGTCGACCTCTCGCTTCGCTTATAGAAACATAGCTACCTGGTGAAGAGGCAGGAAGGGGACAACCCCCATCGGCCGACTGTCGTGCTCGCCCATTCCAGACCCCCCACCCGGCGCAGCTCGCAGATTCACTCTGTCCGCCAGAGGGTCAGCGAAAAGCCAGCGAGACGGGGCCACGAGCTCGGCACCAATTCACCCGCTTACTGAGCGTCCTCGTTATCTCAACAGCGGCTCCACGTAACCATCCCTAATAGGTGCAGTGCTGCCGCCTCGAGGGGCGACAAGCTCCCCTTGGGTGATGCTCATGCTCCACCAGGCAAGAACTCTGGGACCGGACACCCTCAGGATTAGCGCTAGCGCCCCGATACCATCGACAGTACAGGAGCGTATAGCGCAGATCGCGATCCTTTGCAGGAAGTTCAAAGCGGGCATGGGTACCACCAGCATGGGTCCAGAACCATTCCCGGGCACCATCCACTAGCCCTCCCTCGAAGTGTAAGTAGGGATTGGCATTTCCCACGTACAGCTGGTCGTACTCGAACTGACGGGCAAACCTGTAAGGGATGTACGGCTCAAGATAGCACACAGAGCCCGTTCGCAGGATGTGGTACCCCGGTCAAATGTTCACCAACCATCGGAAAGCACTGCAGGAGAGAACGGTGTGGTGGTCCGCCGTCGATACGTCGCCGAAGGACTCGCCGTAACCCCCTCCACTGAAATAAGGGAAGAAATGATGAAAGCTATAATTACCAAAGTAAGACAGCGTCTTCCGTACGTTAGGAATGTCTTTACACTTCCAAGAACATCTCTCTAGGTGCTGGACGAACGGGACGAACTTCTCACCGAGGAGAGTCGCCGGGGCGCTCATCAAGCACTCGCAATAGTAGATGAACCACGCCATCAAGTAGGTGTAAGGCAACCCTACTCTGGGGTTAGGAGTCCTAATGACCTCACCTTCCCCCTCGTCGACGCTTGACACACGACAAAACTGTGTCGTCAAGGTGCAAAGTCCCTAATGGATGCAAGCCACCATCGCCGACACCAGTGCGTACGATTTCCCATGGGCCAAGCAAACGGCCGGGTAGACGACCTCCACCGGAAGCGCCTCGAAAGAATGAGTGGGGACCACACACCTCTTCAGCCACAACATGAGGTACACTGCGAGCAAAGCCTTTCTAGATATAGGAGACTTGGCTTGGTGATGGAACGAGTGCAAGACTGTTCCAGACTCGAATCCGCCCTCGTCGCTCTCAAGTGTCACCGTGGCTCCCCCCTCGGCCATCCTCATTTCTATTTCGGCCTGATCACACTCGTCCAGTGGTAGGGTAGGCCTTCCCTTGACATCATTCTCCGGGAATAGGTAATCAGCCCAATTCTTATGGCTGATCCCCGGAGCCCTCTTCTTCTTGCCCTTAGGATCCACTGCCCCCAAGGTATTAAGACAGATATGGTAGTGGCAGAGCAATTCCCATAGAGTCTCAACCACCAAGGGGGAACGATTCGAAAGCTGGTCGATCTCATCTTGACCTGGGACGTACTCCTCGTAGGGGAAACTTCCCATAGGCAACCCTGACACATCATACATCTCGTGGAGAGTCACACTAAGCTCACCATTGGGGGTGAAGAATGTGTCGCTGTCCGAACAATACAGTTCCAAGATGCTGTGGAACTGGGTAGCATTGATTTTTAGGCCATGACGAGTAGCCCGAATAGCTACAAATAGCTCTGAGTCCGCGAGGTCAGAATTCTCGGCCAGGACATAGTCGGTGATCTTAGACCCCCAAGTGCTGCTACCTGGTGTAGGGTAGATCCACCCCGGAGCTCTGAAGTCCTTTGGAGGAAATTTTCCCCCAGCCCGGAAGAAGCGGTGACGGAAGGTCTCTGCGACCGCAGTCGTCTCCCCGGCGGGCAACTCATTGAATGGCAAGCCAGGGCACAGGGTAGTCACCCGTTTGTAGGAACTATCCACCCCGTATCCAGCCGTGGAGCCTGTGAAAACACCACAAGTCACCCCGTCTTGAGTTGGGGTCAGATCCCAATTCATCATTCTAGGGACTACGAGTGCTCGTAGTTCGACGATCGAGAACCCCCTCGGCATCCTAGGGAGGTAGTATTGGACCCCGTCTACTATGCGGATCCACCTGCCCTCCCCGAGCAATAGAGCCGAAGGGTTAGTCACGGCATCACCGAACAAAAACTGAGGCTTTCTCAGCTCCGTCCTAGCCTCATCGGTCAGCACCGCGTCGGTAATCAACTCGCGCAAAGTTAGGTGGTGCCTATCGGTGACTCTCTTGATCAACCCATCCAGACTGTCAGTGGCAAACACGGGCACTGGACCCAAGGGAGGGAATCGGGGAGGCGTCGTATAGCCAGCACCTCTGGTGAGACCAATAGCCACGCCCTTCAGAAGGGCTGTGTCAGAAACGGTCGCTGTAAGATAAGACAAAAAGAAAAGGGGTCAGCACGGAATTCAGGGCCAAATTCACTTGCGAAGGAAGAATTCGCCTACAAAGGCCAAATTCGCCTGCAAAAATGAATTCACTTGACAAAATTGAACCCGCCTACAAAGGTCAGATTCACTTGCGAAAGCTGAATTTGTCTGCTTAAGGCTGGATTCACCTACTAAAGGCTGATCCTACCCGACAAAGGCTGAACCCTTCTAAAAAGAGGCGGATTCACCCAAATCAGAGGAAAATTACCAAAAATAACAAAATCTAACGAAGAAGACGAGCCGACGGTGCTCATTTCCTCGCCCCCACGGCATTCATCGAAAAAATGTCGAAGCGAGTGATGGGACTCACCCGAGGGTGTCCCGGGGACATCACTAACAACGTCGATGACCGGAACATCATGGGAACGGTCTGCGACCTTCCCCTTCGTAGCGCATTTCTTGGACCTCGGTGCCATTTTGGGAGGTTGGAGAAGGAGGCCGAAGTTCTCTTGAAGATCGGAGCGGGCAAATTTCGGAATACGATGATTTCCCTAGAGAGGAAGACGAGGCCTATTTAAAGGCAAGACGTCTTGGGAAACATGGCCATGACCAATGGCTTAGATTGCTCCCAATGGTTCAGATTCGATGGTTGGAGACGAACCGACGAAAAGGGGGATGGGTCGGGCAAGCCCAGCCTAAGACCCGAACCAAAAAAGCAGTTGCCTAGCGAATCCAGCGGTCAAGTTTGAAGAGACAGCCTCCGAAAACAACAACCACGATGCGTCATCGGGTGAGGCGAGTGGGGTGGGGGGAGGCCATCTTGTCAGGTCGCACTTAATGCGACCTGACAAACCCACGCAACCCCAGCTGGCGGACACCACCCCACCCGCAAGCGCGAGGCTCGCATTTCGGAAATTCGCATGAAGAGACGTAATCTCGCCTGCACTACCGGACTTGGAGCGTAAGTCGCTACATTTATACGACAGGGCCCAACTTAACCACGACTCAAACAGTCGTGATTAACCTGATCCAGCGCCCCAAAAGGACAAGGTTAGTGAGGAAATCTTAGCATCAAGTCTAAGAGAAACCTCTCGACAACTCATTATACTGAGGGGAACAGTATGACTAGCCTGACTCACGGTGGTCGGTAAAGGCATACAAAATCCGTTGATAGCTGGGGATTTGCTAAAAATCTCAGAAAAAAATAAGAGGGGAAAATATGTGCGCATAACTTTAGAACAACCAAAAATATGATGAGCCAACCAATGTAAAACAGGCGAAGTCATAAACAAGTGGTTCAAAAAAAAAAAGAGGCGACCAGTTTTCCCAAACAGAATAACAATAAAACAAAGCAAAAAATACACATAAGGTCTAATCCCTCATAGACACTAATCGGCCTCTGTCAGAGAATCAAGCTCGGCTTGAATCTTGGCCAGCTTCTTCCACCCGAGCCACAACCAGCTCCTCAGCCTTCCTCCCGATCCGAGCCTCGAAACCGCAGTGGCAGTGGCAGATTCATAGCGAAGCTTCTGAAGCGTTAGCTTCTCTGTCTCGACCACCTCTTGAACATCCGCGCTCCTATGCTGCAGGTCCCTGAAGGTCGCCTCCTCCTCCGCCAGCTGAGCCCTCATCCGAGCAATGGTGGAAGCTGAAGCATCCATCTCTGCCTGCAGCTGGCACTGACGATGAAGCAGGTGTGAGACGAAGCCCCCTTGGTCGAACAACTCCTTCTCTCGGACCTCCCGCTCGTGATCCCCCCTGGCCCGAGCCTGGGCCATAACCTGCTCTATGTCCAAGCTTGGGTCAGCGTGCGACAAGGTCTCGAGATGCGTTAGGCAATGCTCAAAGCGGAGGAGCTTGATCAAATGACTCAAAGCTTCGTGGGTCTCCCCTAGGCACCTAAGGTCGGCTATGCGGTCCATAAGGAAGGGTTTGCAATCAGCATAACTCCCCCAGCCAAGTTTGATGATGGCGACCGATTGCTTCATGCCGTTCACCAATTGATTGATGAGGCTGCTCGCCGACATCGGACCGGACGCTACAGACACTTGTCCGGCACAGACCGAAGTAATGGGTTGGACCACGGGGATCCCCCCATCATCGCGGGGAGGATTCTGACACGGCTGGGTGGCAAGAGCAGAAACACGTTCCTCCTCTTCATCGTCAGAGAGGATAACGGCATCCGACCCGACTGTGTAGCCTCTTGTTTTCCCTTTGAGATGCACCTTCTCACCCTTGAAGCCATTCCAAAATTAAGGATTCAGATTCTCTTTGCGGAAATTTGGGTCAGGAACTTCCGAAAATGTCATGGCATCCCAACGAAGGGGATGAACGCTACATATGTGGAGCCCTGTACGGTCGAGATTCACTCACTCTGCACGACGGACGGTCTCGATCCTACAGTCCGAATTGAACGGCCGAAAACGGGGCGGGACGTTTAGAATTCTGCGTGAACGGCTAAGATCCGGCAATCCGTGGCATAATCCCCTGAATGAACCAACGGTGGAGACCAAGAGCCTTACCGGAACACACATATAGGGATGAGAACACGAGAGTCGTTTCCGTTCAAAGTATTCCAGACCTCATTCATGACTCGATTTAGGTCTGAAAACTTTAAAGGGGGTCTTGTAGACGGTAAAAATTACCTTTGAGGACTTACACGAGATTCGCTGGCGAGTCAGAGTAGCCCATGCGCTTTGAGGGCGAGACTCACCCATGGACTTGACTCGCTGGTGCGAACCCAAGCCACGCAGTCGCCAAATTCGCCCGCATTTGTAGATCACAAATTCGCCTGTGTGAAAGACTCGCCCGCACGAGTCGAGATCATCTATGTGACCAAAATTCGCCTGATTACTCAACCAACCCGTTTGAGTCGAAAGGCAAACTCGCCTAAGAAAGGCGAGTCCGTTAGTGTACTTAGCGGCCACTACGCAGCGTCCAAGGATGGGCCTTCCCACTTCCCACGACGCGAGGAGAGGGAGTACAGCACTCTAGGCCCATCAAGTAGCCCCTCACGGTACGAACGGCCCGTCAAATCTTTACAGTCGCCAGATCCGCCTGTAAACTCACGATGTTAGCTCATCTCGCCTGAACGAGTCGAGGGGTGAACCCATCCGCGATCCGCGAGCCCGCCGAACTAGTACCTGGCAGCCGCAAGAGCACGTATAGGGATGGGTTTTTCTACTCATCACAAAGTGAAGGGAAGAAAGTACAGTGCTTCGAGCCCCTCAAGCAGCCGCTTATGACACAAGCCGGCAGCACGGTATTTCCAGCAGGACATGGTCACATCCCAGGATTCAGGGAGCAGCCTCGCCGCTTACCCCCTTACTTAAAAGAAACCTCTCCGGCAACAGGAGGGGAAGTCAAAGGTGGGAGATTGAAAAGTTAAAGGAGAACCTCTTTAACTAAATCAATCACTCGACCAAACAATTGACTCCAGATTCACAATCCCGATCATCGCTAGGAATCCGTGAGGCTCGAACTCTATCGATCAGAGCTCCTACTACGTATTGAAGTTCACCAGTCACCTCGGTCGAATAGTCCAAGGGAAGCAGACTCGATGCGAGAACCGAGTGAGGCGTCCTATAGCTACCAAAAGTCCCCACGTTAAATAAGGAGGGCATTCCCTCTGCTTCTGTTGTAACTTTGATTCTTCAGTTTATAATAAGCAATCCTTATCAATACAAACGAGATCCCCCATTGCGGGAAATCAATTTTTACACCTACACTCCCTTACCAATGATCTTCAAGGTTTCATCATCTGCTAGATATACCTTTTCGAAATCACCACTGACGTAGTTCTCCATGATTTCCCGGCAAGGGGTGGCATGGTAGGATGCTCCTAAATTAAGAATGCATGATTCAATTGGACCATTGACGCTTAGAATCATAGCATCAACTCCTTCCTCGGTCACGTTGGCAGACTCCGGTGTGCCGGTATTTTTCTTCGATGATCGACACTCCCTCTTGAAATGACCCTTCTTGCCATAATTGTAGCACTTAAAATCTTTCTTTCCTGATCTTGATTTGCTTGTTCTAGAATTTGATTTGCCGTGATTTGAACTTCTTCCTGAAAGCCAATCTAGAAAAGGTTGCTTTTATGGTGAAGTGAACCACACAACAATACTGAAGCGGAGACATGAAGGTAAAATTAGCCCGAGGAAAGTGAAAGAAAGGGAATGAGCGCCCAAATGAAAACCTGTTCCATGAAAGTTTTGATGTTGTAGTTATTGATGTATTGCTTATATATGAGATGCACTTAGTAAGCGGCGTACCTAGTTGTTATTGATGGATGTCTTGAGTGCTTTAGTTATTGAAATGCCCTAAAAATTTTGAAGATTAAGATCTAACTATGTTTGTGCTCAAATCTCTACAGAAAAGAATGGTTTCAGTTTTCAGGGTGCCTCGTTCCATTTTCCATTTGTTAGTGGTGTTATACTTATAAGGAACATAAGTATTTCTTCCCACATTTTGTAAAATAATTTGTCGGGATGTTTTCTCATTTGAGAGCTTTTGAGGTAGTAGCTGGTTGACTTGGCTGTGAAGTATATTGTGAAGGTGTTAAGCATGAAAAGGAGCTAAGAACGATCTTTGCTAATAGTACAGAAAATAAAAGGTTAAAGCGGAAAGCGTTGCTATAAGTTGGTGTATGGGGTTGATATGTACAAATAGGACAGAAAATAGAATATCGAGGTGGTGCTATTAGCTGCTTTGAGTTGGATTTTAGTGATTTTATTATTCTTTGTCTGAGCACACTACGTACTATGTATATCAAGTGTACTGAACCACTCATTATAAGTATATGTCACGTCAAATTAGAGGTACGAATTGGATTATCTTAATTAGTTGAATGAAATATGGTGATACGGTGTATTGAATATCTAGACGATCATCTAAGGTTTCAAGCACAGACAAATGACTCCGTATAGTGATTCCGTGCATACTATTCTTCCTAACAAAAAATTTCCCTTTTCTACCGACCAAATTATCAAGAGAAAAAGTAAAGAAATAAAGTGAAATAACACCACTATAAAAAATTTATTTATTTAGGTTTTTTTTACAGTGCAATCCTAGACTATGAACTCCTCACTCTAGAATGTACAAGTGAATTGAAAGTATGAAAGTCACATTTTTTTTGCAAGTAGAAAAATGTATTAAGTGAGATACATTGTTTACTTACAAAATTAAATTATTATTGAAAGTAGATATGTAAAGATGATACGACAATATCATTTTATATTTTATAGTTATTAATATTATATTATATTTTCAATTATCTTTTGATAGCTACATATAAATGATCTGAAAGTGGATTTTATATACTAGACAATTAAAGTAACAACATAAAAACAGCATAACACTGATGACAGTAAGTTTGACACCTGATGATGGGTTTCATTCTTATTATAGCCCTTAGATTAATTTAAGCCCGATCCACATATCTTGGCCTATTAAGCACTGAGCCCCATCTTCCATTCTCAGTTGTGTCCAAACCTCTCCAAAACCCTCGCTTCCATTTCCCCCCTCTGATCGCCGCCCCCAATGGCGTCGCAGCGACGCCTAACCCTAACCCTAACCCGCCATTTCCGATCTCTCCTCTCCTCATCTCCTCTTCCTTCTCTCATCAAATCTCAAACCCTAACCCTTCGATCTCTTCACCTCTCAACCCTCAAAAACCCTCACTCCAACTCCATCCTCCCACTTTATCAACATCAATCCATCGATCCTCCTCGATGTCGCCATTTCTCTTCTCGACCTTCGGATCCATTGGGAGACGATGATGAAGACGACGAAGAGGAAGAAGAAGGAGAATACGAAGAAGAAGAAGAAGAAGATGATGATGATGATGAAGGCGTTGAGAGCTGCAATAGATCGGTGAAGACATTTCGAGCGAGAGGGAAATCTGAGGAGGAGAAAGCGAACGAGGCTGCAGATATCGGGTACAAAGTGATTAGGCCGCTTGATTCTTCAGAGCGGCCGTTTAAACCTTAGGAGCCTGTTTTTGCTGTTGTCCAGGTCTGTGACTTTTGACTTTCTTTTGGTTTTAAAACTTTACAAGGTTTTGTCTTTGAGACTGTATTGTTTGTGTTTATTGTAGATTGGTTCGCACTAGTTTATAGTTAGTAACGGGGATTCGATTTTCACTGAAAGGTTGAAGTTTTGCGATGTTAATGGCAAGGTAAGGCGTTGCGTATTGAAGACTTTAGGGTTCTTTTCAATTTTACAGTATATGCAACTTTCACCTGTAACGTGGAATTGTTACTCTGGGGAATTTGGCTACATTGCAACAAGAAACTGTAAGTTTATTTATGAAATTATGATATAAACGTTTGTTACTGTAAAACATTCAGTTATAGTGCACATCACACTCACACATACTTTTGTCGAGGTTGCTTGTATACAAAGGATAAGACTTTCGTGTTCTTATGCAAGGTCCCAATTCAGTAGAATAATCTTGTTGTAAATGCCCTTACGCGTGTCATTATGCAAACTTGACTTGGTTTACGTTCGGCTTGTTTGCTGCAGAGCTTCTCATCTAATGTCTGAGATGTCAATCCTTCCATTTTTCTCTTATTGCATTGTTCTTAAAGAGCATATTACGACAGTTGAGAAGTGTGATTTAATAAAATGGTCCAATGCCTATACCCATAACTGTTCAAGATGATCAATTATTGGATCAATTATTGGAGGTCAATACTACTTACCATCTGTTTCTTCTCAAAGATTAATTATTGGATTTATTGCTTCTTTCTGAAATTAAAAAAATTCCCAAGATGCTCCTTTAACACGACTCTTTTCCCTAATTTTTCTTCTAGATTCCTAGAATATGTTGTATACCCATCTTATCTCAAACTTCCCACCTAAATTCATTTTGTTAAACTAAAAGATGCCTAAGCTGATATCAGTGACAAATTTCAAGTATAACTTTTTTCCTACTTTCTCTTCTAGAATGTATTGTGTAACCGTCTTATCTCATAATCCTGTCCTTTTTCCATTTCCAATTATTTGGCAGTTTGACTTATCTTAAAGTACGTCGTCATGTAGCCAAATCTGGGTTGAAACCCACTTATGGATGGAATTTTCTCATGTTGTTTACTCTCTTTAAAATTGCTAAGAGATGTTACCGGCCTGCAATCACTTTGTTCCACATAATATTGTTAAACATATTTGTGTGGAAGTTTCAATTTGCATTTGCACTTAATATTCATTATGTTGCAAGTGCCAACCTTCTCCACAAATTAATAGCCTAATTAATTGGTTTTTCAGTTCATCATCTTTGTTTTTGCTGATAGATTCCTGTTGGGGAACTACTTCAGGACTAGTCTGAACATCATTTTCAGAAATCTTCTCAAATTCAACAAATTCCTTTGTTTCAACTTTTGTATTGGAGCTACTTGATTCTGCAATTGATATGTCTTTGTACATCACATTCTCATTGAATATGACATCTCCACTTCTGATGATCTTCCGATTTTTATAATCCCAAAACCGGTAACCGAACTCATCACCACCATAACCAACAAAAACACATTTGTTAGATTTGGCATCAAGTTTACTTCTTTCAGCAGAATCTATGTGTACATAAGAGATACAACCAAAAATTCTTAAATGCGAAAGGTTTACCTCTTTTCTGCTCCACGCTTCATCCAGTATTCCACCATCCAAGGGAACTGAGGGATCGCGGTTGATTAGGTAGGCTGCGGTATTGATAGCTTCAGCCCATAAGAACTTGGGCAAGCCGGCATGTATCCTCATGCTTCTGGCACGTTCATTCAAAGTTCTATTCATGCGTTCTGCTACACCATTCTGCTGCGGTGTCATGGGAACAGTTTTCTCCATCTTGATCCCGTTGTTTGCGCAAAATTCTTTGAATCTACTGTCTTTATACTTTCCTCCATTGTCTGACCTTAACCGCTTTATCTTCAAACCAGTTTTATTTTCCACCATGGCCTTCCATTTTCTGAAGGTATCAAGGACTTCTGATTTCTTCTTCAGAAAATAGACCCACACATTCCTTGTAGAATCATCAATGAAGGTGACATAGTACAATGAACCTGCAAGAGATGAAACTGGAAATGGCCCCCATACGTCGGTATGAACCAACTCTAACTTTTCTGCCTTGGGTGTCTTGCCAATCTTTTCAAAACTAAATTTCTTCTGTTTGCTAAAGATGCAATCCTCGCATAGGCCAACATCCACATTCTTCAGATCCGGCAGCTTCCCTTTTCACAGAAGTGTCTTCATCCATTTCTCGCTCATATGGCCAAGCCTTTAGTGCCATAGGTTTGATTTTTCATCTTCATCTATTTCTGCAATAATATTCTCTAGGTTAGAGGTTACATAGAGAGTACCACTTTTCTTACCTCGAGCAATGACGAGTGCTCCTTTGGTAATCTTCCATTCATAACCTGGGAAAGTTATACAGTAACCCTCTGCATCAAGCTGTCCTACGGAGATCAAATTTCTTTTAAGGCAAGGAATATGTCTCACTCCTTGCAGCTTCCATGTGGTCTGATTTGGCAATTTAAATCGGATGTCTCCCTTACCAACGATCTTTAAGGTTTAATCATTTGCTAGATGTACCTTTTCAAAATCACCGCTGACGTAGTTCTCCATGATTTCCTGACAAGGGATGGCATGGTAGGATGCTCCTAAATTAAGAATCCATGATCAATCGGACCGTTGACGCTTAGAATCATAGCATCACCTCCTTCCTCGGTCATGTTGGCAGACTCGTGTGCGCCGGTATTTTTCTTCGATGCCCGACACTCCCTCTTGAAATGACCCTTCTTACCATAATTGTAGCACTTAAAATCTTTCTTTCCCGATCTAGATTTGCTTGTTCTAGAATTTGATTTACCGTGATTTGAACTTCTTTCTTAAAGCCAATCTAGAAAATGTTACTTTTACGGTGAAGTGAACCACACAACAATACTAAAGCAGAGACATGAAGGTGAAATTGGCCCGAGGAAAGTGAAAGAAAGAGAATTAGCGCCCAAATGAAAACTCGTACTCTGAGATGTACTTGGTAAGCGGCCTACCTACTTATTATTGATGGATGTCTTGAGTGCTTTAGTTATTAAAATACCCTGAAAATTTTGAATATTAAGATCGAACTATGTTTGTGCTCAAATCTCTACAGAAAAAAAATGGTTTCAGTTTTCAGGGTGCCTCGTTCCATTTTCCATTTGTTAGTGGTGTTGTACTTATAAGGAACATAAGTATTTATTCCCACATTTTGTGAAATAATTTTTGGGGATGTCTTCTCATTTGAGAGCTTTTGAGGTAGTAGCTGGTTGACTTGGCAGTGAGGTATATTGTGAAGGTGTTAAGCATGAAAAGGAGCTAAAAACGATCTTTGCTAATAGGACAGAAAATAAAAGGTTAAAGCGAAAAGCGTTGCTATAAGTGGGTGTATGGGGTTGATATGTGCAAATAGGACAGAAAATAGAATATCGAGGTGGTGCTATTAGCTGCTTTGAGTGGGATTTTAGTGATTTTATTATTCTTTGTCTGAGCAGACTACGTACTATGTATATCAAGTGTACTGAACCACTCATTATAAGTATATGTCACGTCAAATTAGAGGTATGAATTGGATTATCTTAATTAGTTGAATGAAATATGGTGATACGGTGTATTGAATATCTAGACGATCATCTAAGGTTTCAAGCACAGACAAATGACTCCGCATAGTGATTCCGTGCATACTATTCTTCTAACAAAAAATTTCCCCTTTCTACCGACCAAATCATCATGAGAAAAAGTAAAGACATAAAGTGAAATAACACCGCTACAAAAAATTTATTTATTTAGGTTTTTTACCGTGCGATCCTAGACTATGAACTCCTCACTCTAGAATGTACAAGTGAATTGAAAGTATGAAAGTCACATTTTTTTTTGCATGTGGAAAATTGTATTAAGTAAAATACATTGTTTACTTACAAAATTAAATTATTATTGAAAGTAGATATGTAAAGATAATACTGCAATATCATTTTATGTTTTATAGTTATTAATATTATATTATATTTTCAATTATCTTTTGATAGCTACATATAAATGATCTAAAAGTGGATTTTATATACTAGATAATTAAATTAACAACATAAAAATAGCATAACATTGATGACAGTAAGTTTGACACCTGATGATGGGTTTCATTCTCATTATAACCCTTACATTAACTTAAGCCCGATCCACATATCCTGGCCCATTAAGCACCGAGCCCCATCTCCCATTCTCAGTTCTGTCCAAACCTCTCCAAAACCCTCGCTTCCATTTCCCCCCTCAGATCGTCGCCCCCAATGGCGTCGCAGCGATGCCTAACCCTAACCATAACCCGCCATTTCCGATCTCTCCTCTCCTCATCTCCTCCTCCTTCTCTCATCAAATCTCAAACCCTAACTCTTCGATCTCTTCACCTCTCAACCCTCAAAAACCCTCACTCCAACTCCATCCTCCCACTTTATCAACATTAATCCATCGATCCTCCTTGAAGTCGCCATTTCTCTTCTCGACCTTCGGATCCATTGGGAGACAATGATGAAGATGACGAAGAGGAAGAAGAAGGAGAATACGAAGAAGAAGAAAAAGAAGAAGATGATGATGATGAAGGCGATGAGAGCTGCAATGGATCGGTGAACACATTTCGAGCTACTTGGAAATCTGAGGAGGAGAAAGCGAACGAGGCTACTGATATCGGGTACAAAGTGATTGGGCCGCTTGATCCTTCAGAGCGGTCATTTAAACCTTGGGAGCCTGTTTTTGTTGTTGTCCAGGTCTGTGACTTTTGACTTTATTTTGGTTTTAAAACTTTACAAGGTTTTGTCTTTGGGACTGTATTGTTTGTGTTTATTGTAGATTGGTTTGCACCAGTTTAGAGATAGTAAGAAGGATTCGATTTTCACTGAAAGGTTGAAGTTTTGCGATGTTAATGGCAAGGTAAGGTGTTGCGTATTGCATACTTTAGCGTTCTTTTGATTTTTACAGTATATGCAACTTTCACCTGTAACGTGGATTTGTTAGTCTGGGGAATTTGGCTACATTGCAGCAGGAAACTATAAGTTTAGTTATGAAATTACGATATAAATGTTTGTTACTGTAAAACATTCAGTTATAGTGCACATCACGCTGACACATACTTTTGTCGAGGTTGCTTGTATACAAAGGATAAGACTTTCGTGTTCTTATGCAAGGTCCCAATTCAGTAGAATAATCTTGTTGTAAATGCCCTTACGCGTGTCATTATGCAAACTTGACTTGGTTTACGTTCAGATTGTTTGCTGTAGATCTTCTCATCTAATGTCTGAGATGTCAATCCTTCCATTTTTCTCTTGTTGCATTGTTCTTAAAGAGCATATTACGACAGTTGAGAAGTGTGATTTAATAGAATGGTCCAATGTCTATACCCATAACTGTTCAAGATGACTGCTTGGTTTGATGAACGAGTTGATTGCACAGGTAGGGCAGGAATTGGAGATCAATACTACTTACCATCTGTTTCTTCTCAAAGATTAATTATTAGATTTATTGCTTCTTTTTGAAATTAAAAAAATTCCCAAGATGCTCCTTTAACACGACTCTCTTCCCTAATTTTTCTTCTAGATTCCTAGAATATGTTGTATACCCATCTTATCTCAAACTTCCCACCTAAATTTGTTTTGTGAAACTAAAAGATGCCTAAGCTGATATTAGTGACAAATTTCAAGTATAATTTTTTTCCTACTTTCTCTTCTAGAATGTATTGTGTAACCGTGTTATCTCTTAATTCTATCCTTTTTACATTTCTAATTATTTGGCAGTTTGACTTATCTTAAAGTACGCCGTCATGTAGCCAAATCTGGGTTGAAACCCACTTATGGATGGAATTTTCTCATGTTGTTTACTCTCTTTAAAATTTACAATAGATGTTACCGGCCTGCAATCACTTTCTTCCACATAATATTGTTAAACATATTTGTGTGGAAGTTTCAATTTGCATTTGCACTTAATATTCATTATGTTGCAAGTGCCAACCTTCTCCACAAATTAATAGCCTAATTAATTGGTTTTTCAGTTCATCATCTTTGTTTTTGCTGATAGATTCCTGTTGGGGAACTACATCAGGACTAGTCTAAACATCATTTTCAGAAATCTCCTAAAATTCAACAAATTCCTTTGTTTCAACTTTTGTATTGGAGCTACTTGATTCTGCAATTAATCTGTCTTTGTACATCACATTCTCATTGAATATGACATCTCTGCTTCTGATGATCTTCCGATTTTTATAATCCCAAAACCGGTAACCGAACTCATCACCACCATAACCTACAAAAACACATTTGTTAGATTTGGCATCAAGTTTACTTCTTTCAGCAGAATCTATGTGTACATAAGAGATACAACCAAAAATTCTTAAATGCGAAAGGTTTACCTCTTTTCTGCTCCACACTTCATCTGGTATTCCACCATCCACGGGAACTGAGGGACCGTGGTTGATTAGGTAGGCTACGGTATTGATAGCTCCAGCCCATTGGAACTTGGGCAAGCCGGCATGCATCCTTATGCTTCTGGCACGTTCATTCAAAGTTCTATTCATGCGTTCCACTACACCATTCTGCTGCGGTGTCATGGGAACAGTTTTCTCTATCTTGATCCCGTTGTTTGCGTAAAATTCTTTGAATCTACTATCTTTGTACTCTCCTCCATTGTCTGACCTTAACCGTTTTATCTTCAAACCAGTTTCATTTTCCATAATGGCCTTCCATTTTCTGAAGGTGTCAAAGCCTTCTGATTTCTTCTTCAGAAAATAGACCCACACATTCCTTGTAGAATCATCAATGAAGGTGACATAGTACAGTGTACCTGCAAGAGATGAAATTGGAGATGGCCTCCATACGTCGGTATGAACCAACACTAACTTTTCTGCCTTGGGTGTCTTGCCAATCTTTGCAAAACTGACTTTCTTCTGTTTGCCAAAGATGCAATCCTCGCATAGGCCAACATCCACATTCTTCAGATCCGGCAGCTTCCCTTTTGACAGAAGTGTCTTCATCCATTTCTCGCTCATATGGCCAAGCCTTTAGTGCCATAAGTTTGATTTTTCATCTTCATCTGTTACTACAATAATATTCTCTAGGTTAGAAGTTACATAGAGAGTACCACTTTTCTTACCTCAAGCAATGACGAGTGCTCCTTTGGCAATCTTCCATTCATGACCTGAGAAAGTTATAGAGTAACCCTCTCCATCAAGCTGTCCTACGGAGATCAAATTTCTTTTAAGGCCCGGAATATGTCTCACTTCTTGCAGCTTCCATGTGGTCCGATTTGGCAATTTTAATCGGATGTCTCCCTTACCAATGATCTTCAAGGTTTCATCATCTGCTAGATGTACCTTTTCGAAATCACCGCTGACGTAGTTCTCCATAATTTCCCGACAAGGGGTGGCATGGTAGGATGCACCTAAATTAAGAATCCATGATTCAATCGGACCGTTAACGCTTAGAATCATGGCATGACCTCCTTCCTGGGTCACGTTGGTAGACTCCTTTGCGCCAGTATTTTTCTTCGATGCCCGACACTCCCTCTTGAAATGACCCTTCTTGCCACAATTGTAGCACTTAAAATCTTTCTTTCCCGATCTAGATTTGGTTGTTCTAGAATTTGATTTGCCGTAATTTGAACTTCTTTCTGAAAGCCAATCTAGAAAAGGTTACTTTTACGGTGAAGTGAACCACATAACAATACAGAAGCAGAGACATGAAGGTGAAATTGTGTCACGCCCCGGTTCCAAAATGTAATAGTTTGGAACGTGACTCGGCCATCAATGTAACCATACATTCACATTCACGCCTTTAGATCATCCTGTATACAGATATAAAGATAAGACTATACCAAAGAGCATGTACCAAGATAATAAAAGGAGTGTATAGATAAAGAAATATCGAAAATTTTCATAATTCTATATCAAGTCCACAATTTATCTAAAGAGAAAGAAAAAATACACCATAGTCTGGAGAGCCACATGTGGCTAAAAAATACACCATAGTCTGACAACCACATGTGGCTAAAGAAAAGCCTAAACCAAATAACTACCTAAATCAACTGAACTGGATAACTGATAGAATGAATGGTGATCACTGCTGATGAGCCTGCCCCTCGAAGTACTCTCGATCCTGCGAAGAAAGAACGGTTCCCGAATCTGGGGCACGCAAACACCAGGGGAGTCAGAAAACTCCCAACAAGCATGAAAAATGAAGGAAATATGCGCGTGTAAGTGTAATGTGGCATGTATAAAGAAAAAAATGAAAACTCAATTAAAGATGGAAAAAAAATGCTGATAATAGGTATCAACCAAGGTCAATCGTAATACACACAAGCCCATTATTATTATTTTAGATATTATTTGAATTAGAAAATAATATTTCATGTATATAAGTCGGTTTCCCATAAACCGTCCCGGGAACACGGCTTCAAGTCAGGATGGGCCCTTATTTCATACATATATGTATACCAGGATATAAAGAATGCGCACAAGCTCCGCTTATATACATGTTATATTCTCTGTCTAATTCCCCTTTTTATAAACCCCATATTTTTCTGTTTAATCTAAGTGACTGTGCATGAAATGTTATGCACTAACCACAGAGTTACCGTGGAACGGCTTCCTTAAAACTATGAAAGATAACTGTGACCCAGAACATGTCCAAATCAAGAGGGGTGCATCGTCTAGTTGATGCTATAATAGTAATAGCCAAGGAAAAATCTCATATCGGGATATCGATATCGAGAGCATAGCCATGTTGTGAAAACATGCTTATAAATCATATTTTTTTGACGGAAATCGTCTTCATGCACAGTCTAGCCTATTTGATGACTTTGCTAATCAACACGGAATTCAACCACACAATCCATTACAAAGTATAACAAGGTACTCAAAATAAGCTAACAAGTTCACTTTAAATATATATATACATACATATATATATATATATATATATACAT
>NC_033801.1:57047254-57047837 GCF_001876935.1 Asparagus officinalis
TATATATACACATATATATATATATATAAAAGTGAATCTAAGGTGACACCCTAGGCTCCCACCAAAGGACGCGGCTTAGAATCATATCATTTCCTAAAATTTTTTTGCGATCCGCTCCGTTAAACTTGATCTACACGTTCTTAAACTTAAACCCACCAATTTTAGGTTTAACCCGTCGTGTTTTGACCCTTTATCCATTCGCTACAATTTTAACGGTTTTGAATGAATATAACTTTTTGCACGGCTCAACGAATGGTCAAAACACGATGGGTTCACCCCAAAATTGGTATGTTTGGGTTTAAGAACGTGTAGATCAAGTTTAACGGAGCGGATCGCAAAAAAAAAAGAAATAATGTGATTCTAGGGGGCTACGTCCTTAGGTGGGAGCCTAGGGTGTCACCTTAGATTCACTTTTCCCATATATATATATATATATATAGTGTTTGGGTTTAAGAACGTGTAGAGCAAGTTTAACGGAGCGGATCGCAAAAAAAAAAGAAATAATGTGATTCTAGGCCGCATCCTTAGGTAGGAGCCTAGGGTGTCACCTTAGATTCACCTTTCCCATATATATATATATATA
>NC_033801.1:57050727-57051376 GCF_001876935.1 Asparagus officinalis
TTTTTTTTGCAAGTGGAAAAATGTATTAAGTGAGATACATTGTTTACTTACAAAATTAAATTATTATTGAAAGTAGATATGTAAAGATGATACGGCAATATCATTTTATATTTTATAGTTATTAATATTATATTATATTTTCAATTATCTTTTGATAGCTACATATAAATGATCTGAAAGTGGATTTTATATACTAGATAATTAAAGTAACAACATAAAAATAGCATAACACTGATGACAGTAAGTTTGACACCTGATGATGGGTTTTATTCTTATTATAGCCCTTAGATTAATTTAAGCCCGATCCACATATCTTGGCCCATTAAGCACCGAGCCCCATCTCTCATTCTCAGTTGTGTCCAAACCTCTCCAAAACCATCGCTTCCATTTACCCCCTCTGATCGCCACCCACAATAGCATCGCAGCGTCACCTAACCCTAACCCTAACCCGCCATTTCCGATCTCTCCTCTCCTCATCTCCTCCTCCTTCTCTCATTAAATCTCAAACCCTAACTCTTCGATCTCTTCACCTCTCAACCCTCAAAAACCCTCACTCCAACTCCATCCTCCCACTTTATCAACATCAATCCATCGATCCTCCACGAAGTCGCCATTTCTCTTCTCGACCTTCGGATCCATTGGGAGACGA
>NC_033801.1:57051406-57071728 GCF_001876935.1 Asparagus officinalis
GAAGAAGAAGAAGAAGATGATGATGATGATGATGAAGGCGATGAGAGCTGCAATGGATCGGTGAAGAAATTTCGAGCGAGTGGGAAATCTGAGGAGGAGAAAGCGAATGAGGCTGCTGATATCGGGTACAAAGTGATTGGGCCGCTTGATCCTTCAGAGTGGCCGTTTAAACCTTAGGAGCCTATTTTTGCTGTTGTCCAGGTCTGTGACTTTTGACTTTCTTTTGGTTTTAAAACTTTACAAGGTTTTGTCTTTGGGACTGTATTGTTTGTGTTTATTGTAGATTGGTTCGCACCAGTTTAAAGTTAGTAACGGGGATTCGATTTTTACTGAAAGGTTGAAGTTTTGCGATGATAATGGCAATGTAAGGTGTTGCGTATTGAAGACTTTAGGGTTCTTTTGATTTTTACAGTATATGCAACTTTCACCTGTAACGTGGAATTGTTAGTCTGGGGAATTTGGCTACATTATAACAGGAAACTATAAGTTTAGTTATGAAATTACGATATAAATGTTTGTTACTGTAAAACATTCAGTTATAGTGCACATCACGTTGCCACATACTTTTGTCGAGGTTGCTTGTATACAAAGGATAAGACTTTCGTGTTCTTATGCAAGGTCCCAATTCAGTAGAATAATCTTGTTGTAAATGCCCTTACGCGTGTCATTATGCAAACTTGACTTGGTTTACGTTCGGCTTGTTTGCTGCAGAGCTTATCATCTAATGTCTGAGATGTCAATCCTTCCATTTTTCTCTTGTTGCATTGTTCTTAAAGAGCATATTACGACAATTGAGAAGTGTGATTTAATAGAATGGTCCAATGTCTATACCCATAACTGTTCAAGATGACTGCTTGGTTTGATGAACCAGTTGATTGCACAGGTAGGGCAGGAATTGGAGGTCAATACTACTTACCATCTATTTCTTCTCAAAGATTAATTAATGGATTTATTGCTTCTTTTTGAAATTAAAAAAATTCCCAAGATGCTCCTTTAACACGACTCTTTTCCCTAATTTTTCTTCTAGATTCCTAGAATATGTTGTATACCCATCTTATCTCAAACTTCCCACCTAAATTCGTTTTGTGAAACTAAAAGATGCCTAAGCTGATATCCGTGATAAATTTCAAGTATAACTTTTTTCCTACTTTCTCTTCTAGAATGTATTGTGTAACCATCTTATCTCTTAATTCTTGTATACCCATCTTATCTCAAACTTCCCACCTAAATTCGTTTTGTGAAACTAAAAGATGCCTAAGCTGATATCAGTGACAAATTTCAAGTATAACTTTTTTCCTACTTTCTCTTCTAGAATGTATTGTGTAACCATCTTATCTCTTAATTCTGTCCTTTTTCCATTTCTAGTTATTTGGCAGTTTGACTTATCATAAAGTATGTCGTCTTGTAGCCAAATCTGGGTTGAAACCCACGTATGGATGGAATTTTCTCATGTTGTTTACTCTCTTTAAAATTGCCAAGAGATGTTACCGGCCATACTTGTGTGGAAGTTTCAATTTGCATTTGCACTTAATATTCATTATGTTGCAAGTGCCAACCTTCTCCACAAATTAATAGCCAAATTAATTGGTTTTTCAGTTCATCATCTTTGTTTTTGCTGATAGATTCCTGTTGGGGAACTACTTCAGGACTAGTCTGAACATCATTTTCAGAAATCTCCTCAAATTCAACAAATTCCTTTGTTTCAACTTTTGTATTGGAGCTACTTGACTTTAATATATATATATATATATATATATATATATATATATATAATGGAACTAATATTTGAATAACAAACAAAAAATTTGATAAATAATCACCTAACCCTAACTAAAACTACTAATCCTAACCCTGCACACAAAACCGGCATCATCCCTTCTTCTGTTGGCAACCTCACATTCTTTAAAAACTCTAAAAAACAGTCAAGAACTCAGGCCCAACAACAAAGATAAAAGTATTTGGTGGCTAGGGGATTTGAACTCCAAACCTAGGAGTAACAGTCCAAAGAAGCTAACCACAACACCAAGTTGCATCTATGGCCATAATAATACAGAAATGTACAAGTTTGTGTTCAAACCGAATCAATACACTTATTTATGAAAAAAAATTGAAGAGTCCAGGATTTGAACTAAGGACCCGTGTGTCATTGTCCAAGAAACTAACCACTACAACCTATTAAACTTTCATTTTTATAACTGATGCAGATAATAAATAAACTTTGGTTTTTAGTTAAGATCCTAAATAAATACTTCCAAATTAAATAAAATAAATTTATATATTTTATATAAGTCAAAATTGTTATCTTCTGATTTGTACGAAAAATTATGTGAAATTTATAATACTCATATCAATAAAATGATAAGATCATGGGGAGGAACATAAAATAAATAAATGAGAAAAAAAATTGTTATCATCTAATAATTTTAAACTTGAATTCTATTAGTTATTTCTATGAACTAGAATGAGGGAAAAATACTACTGCAGGAAGCATAAGCTAAATATATACATATACATAAATTAATTGGGGGGAAGAGATGCTTGCATGAAGGAAATCCAAATAATAATGATAATAAACATAATAATTGAGGAAAGGATACTCGCTTGAAAAAAACAAAAAACAAAAATAATAAAAATAATAAGATTTGAGGAAAAGAATGCGCCCAAATTCGTGTGAAACTCCGAAGCAAGAAAAAATCCCCCCTTTTTCAAACACGTTCCAGCCCTACGTTCTCTCTCTCTCTCTTCTCTCTCTCTCTCTCTCTCTCTCTCTCTCTCTCTCTCTCTCTCTCTCTCTCTCTTTCTCTCTCTCTCTTTTTATTTTTTTATTTTTATTTTTATTTTTTTGGACTTCCCTTCTCTGGTTTCCGTGAGATGGAAAAAATGAAGAGGGGTGGGTTTTTTTTAAAGGGGTTGTTGGGTGTGTTAGTGAGGATAAGTGGAGATCATGGGGTTAGTTAGGTTTGTTAGTAAAGATTAGAGGAGATTAAGGGGTTTAGTTAGGTATTATATCACCTAAACCAAAATCTCATGATTTTTCACCCGTGAATGGATGAACAAGGGTGTGAGAGGGAGTTATGTATGGGCTTTACTAAGTTAACACTAATGGGCCCTTTGTGTCATTTGTTATTTATTTATTTATTTATTTTTCCTTTCATCATGTGGGCCTATAACATAATTGATTGGCAAAATAAAATAAAATAAATGAATTATTACATCCTACCCACCTAAGAAAAAGAAATTTCGTCCTCGAAATTTATCCGACCATAATAAAAACTAAAAGTCACCTGTAGAAAAGAGATGTGGATAGCATTGACGAATGTCATCCTCTCGCTCCCAGGTTGCCTCACTAGGTCCATGATGTCCCCATGATACTAAGACAAGTGGTATAGTTCTGTTCTTGAGCACCTTCTCCTGTCGATCCAAGATCTTCATCGGTCGCTCCTCATATGATAAATTCATCCCAATCTGAAGCCCTGCGATGTCTAGGACATGGGTCTCATCCCGCACATATCGTCGAAGTTGTGTTACGTGGAACACATCATGCACTCCATCCAAATTTGGAGGCAAAGCTAGCCTGTATGCCACCTCTTCTACTCTCTCCAATATCTCAAAAGGACCAATGAAACGTGGACTAAGCTTCCCGCGGCTGCCAAATCTGATAACTCCTCTAGTTGAGGATATACTCAAGAAAACATGATCTCAAACCTGAAACTGTAGAGGTCTCCTTTTAGCATCAGCCCAGCTCTTCTATCTATCCTGAGCTGATTTAAGGCGCTCCCGTATTGTCTTTATCCTATCCACTGTCTGCACTATCATCTCAGGACCTAGCAGACGCCGCTCTCCCAAGTCATCCCAACAGGTAGGAGATCTACATTCTCTCCCATATAATGCCTCATAAGGTGCCATCTGGATGCTGGCCTGATAATTGTTGTTATAAGAAAACTCCACCAAATGTAAGTGGTCTTCCCAAGAACCCTTGAAATCCAACATGCATGCCTGCAACATGTCCTCCAGAATATGTATAGTCCTCTCGGACTGTCCATCTGTCTGAGGGTAGTAAGCCGTGCTGTAACTCAGTCTAGTCCTAAGACACTGCTACAAGATCCTCCAAAAGTGTGATAAGAATCATGTGTCTCTATCAGAAACAATACTAACAGGTACCCCATGCAAGTGCACTATCTCTGTCATGTACAGCTCCGCTAAACTCTCCGTTGTCTGCCCAACTCGAAATGGTATGAAGTGAGCTGACTTAGTGAGTCGGTCTACTACTACCTATACGGCGTTGTTTCCCTTCTGGCTCCTTGACAGAGCTGTGACAAAGTCCATCGTAACATGTTCCCACTTCCACTCGGGAATAGGAAGGGGCTGCAATAACCAAGCTGTCCTCTGATGCTCAACCTTCACCTACTGACATGTTAGGCATTTTGACACAAATCGGGCTATCTCCATCTTTATTCCTGGCCACCAGTAATGCGCTTATAAGTCCTGATACATCTTCGTGCCTTCTGATGAATAGAAAGCACTGAACTGTGTGCCTCCTCTAACAGCTCTCGTCTAACATCACCCTTAGGCACACACAACCTACCACGGAATCACAAGGATCCATCCTCATGTATCTGTAGATCAGTTCTCTCCCTGAACTCCACTTGTTTCTTAAATTTTTGGTACCGAGCATCCTCGAACTGGGTAGCCTTGATCCGGTCCACCAGAGTTGACTGTAAATGTAAACTCATCAACTGTCTCCCTGCTCAAGGCAATATAACCTCCATGTTCATCCTCCAGAACTCAGCTAGCAACTCCCGCTGTCTGGTGAGTCTCATCGCCACAGGTTTCCTGCTCAAATGATCTGGCACTACATTAACTCGTCCTGGGTGATATTGTAAATCAAGATCATAATCCGCCATAAGCTCTAACCACCTGCGTTGTCTCATGTTGAGCTCCTTCTGAGTGAAGAAATACTTTAAGCTTTTATGATCTGTGTACACCTCCACTCTCTGCCCCAAAAGGTAGTGTCGCCATATCTTCAATGCAAAAATCACCGACGCTAATTCCAGATCATGAACTGGGTAGTTCCTCTCATGTGTCTTCAACTGCCTAGATGCATAAGCTACTACCTTCCCATGTTGCATCAGAACACAACCTAAACCCAAACCAGAAGCATCCGTGTGCACTACAAATCCTATCAGAACACAACCTAAACCCAAACCAGAAGCATCCGTGTGCACTACAAATCCTCCTGACTCATTTGGAAATGTCAAGACTTGTGCCGTCGTTAACTTCTTCTTTAACTCCTCAAATGCTACTTGGCACTTTGGAGCCCACACAAACTTGACCTCCTTCCGAGTCAGCCTAGTAAGTGGTCCCGTAATCTTAGTGAAATCCTTTATGAATTTCCTATAATATCTAGCCATCCCCAAGAAACTTCGTACTTCTGTCACAGATGTAGGCGGATCTAATCTCAACACCGCATCAACCTTCTTCGGGTCCACAGAGATACCTGCTCCTGAAATCACATGCCCCAAGAAGGACACTTGCTCCAGCCAAAACTCACACTTGTTCAATTTTCCATAAAGCTTCTCCGTCCGTAGGATTTCCAACACCGTTCTTAGATGCTCTGCATGATCTTCCTTGGTCTTGGAGTACACAAGAATGTCATCGATGAACACCACAACAAACTGGTCAAGATACTGGGAAAACACCTTGTTCATCAAGCTCATAAATGTAGATGGAGCATTTGTCACTCCAAATGGCATCACCAAAAACTCATAGTGCCCGTACCGTGTACGGAATGCGGTCTTGGGTATGTCTTCCTTCCTCACCTTCAACTAATGATAACCTGACCTGAGGTCCAGCTTAGAAAACACCCGAGCTTCTCCGAGCTAATCAAAAAGGTCATGAATCCTGGGAATTGGGTATTTATTTTTGATAGTAACCTGATTCAATTCCCTGTAGTCAATACACATTCTTCGGCTACCATCCGGCTTTGGCACTAACACCACTGGTGCTCCCCAAGATTAAGTACTAAGCTTGATCAATTTCTTATCAAGATACTCCTGGACTTGCTTCCGCAACTCCTCCAAATCTACTATCGGCATCCGGTAAGGTGGTTTTGAAATAGGTGCAACTCCTGGAATAAGATCGATGACGAACTCTATATCTCGATCTGGTGGCAGACCCAACAACTCATCAGGAAAACGTTAAGGAATTCCTCGACAATTTCTGGTATGGGCTTCTCCTCGACTTCTATACAGGTTAATACTCCATCCATGCCTGCTCGATACTCGGGCTGCTCCATCACTTTGCTTCCACTCATGAATTCAAGCTCTGGGTGGTCTGGTATCTTGACCACTATGCTTCTGCGTCGGCAGTCAATTGTCACATGGAAGTTATATAGCCAATCCATCCCCAAAATAACATCGAACCAGTTAGTGTCAATCACCAACAAGTCTGCAAATAGCTCCCTACCACAAACTACCACTAGGCATCTCTTACACTCCCTACTAGACATTAACACCCCGCTACCGGTATGGATATTCCAGCTCGCCTCTAAACTATCACATGGTATGGTGTGTCGTGCAATGAACTGAGCAGATACAAAACAGTGCGATGCCCCAGGATCAAATAGGGTAAATGCAGGGACTGAATACACTAAAATGATACCTGTGACTACATCTCCAGATGCATCTGCCTGCTTAGTGGTAAGTGTCATAACTTGAGCTTGTCTCTGCTGCTGTTGAGCTTGCTGACCGTATTGTCTTGGGTGCCTCTGCTGATAAGGTGGCTGATATGGGTGCTGGAAATGAGGACCTATCCACTGTCTCTAGACTTGAAATTGTTGACCTCTCTGATGTCCTCGAAACATCTGCTGCTGTGTGGGAAGTGGTGGCCTCAGCTGTTGTCCACCCTATCTAGTCTGGCCTGCTGGTACTATCGCTCCACCTGAATATCCTCCTGAGACTCCCCTATTAGGACAAGTGGTGATCAGATGATCTATTGCCTGACATGCTAAGCACAACCCGTTAGCTCACCTGCAGTCCTTCATCAAGTGCCCCGGCTTGCTGCAGAAATGGCAGATCCTGTTGGTTGGTTGTGGAGTTGGTCTCGAAGCCCCTGTCTGCTGGCGCTTGGCTGGTGCTCCTCCCTTCTGAGGCTTCTGCTGGTTACCTCCTGAGTTTTGTCCTGCGGGGCGCTTGTTTGCCCCTCTCTTCACCGAGTTCATGATCCCAATCAACTGTTCTACCTTCCGAGCTGCCTCTAGGACATCTGCATAAGTTTCTATCCCCTTCTGACTGTAAATTTGAGTCTGAATCTCAAAGTTCATGTTGGGTCCTTTTGTTTTGATGATGATTTACAAACAATTTACATCTAATGTTGTTTGTCTAGTGTTTGTATTTTTTATTTATTCTAGGCAAACAATATGTTGGAGGATGGATGGAATAGCACTTCAACGATGATATCAAATGGAGGTTGGCGGAATTGTGGAGTGAAGCAACATACAATTCAAGTTAAAGATCAAGTTGAAGCTTAATCCGCAAAGTGTACCAAGTCAAGCTTATTGAAGATCAAGATCGGCTTGGGTAATCTAGTTTAGGTTTTATATTATGTGTGTTAAGTACCTTAAGCTCAATATCATATACACACACGTATTTGGTTTCTATGTATATATATAGTTATATATATACATGCATGGTTTTGGGTTTTCATGTTTTGGACATACTTGCAAAATACATGAGTTTTCACAAATGGAAATTCAATTTGAGAAATTATTTTTCTAACATGTTTGTTTTCATGTTTATAAATATTTCGCAAAGTTTCATCAAGTTTGGAATTGATTTGTTATGTTTAATGGAATTTACAAAATCATATTTTTCGTTCGTGCATGTTCGTGCATGTTTTACAAAACAGATGATTTTTTATAGATAGGAAGTGATATTCAAGAAATTCTTTCTTTGACATGTTTATATACATGTTTAGAAACTTTCCTCAAAATTTTACTATTTTTGGAGTTGATTTACTATGCCCAATTGATTTTACAAAATCGTGTATGTCTGTAGTTTTTTAGAAACTGTAAATCTGTGTTCAAACATTTTTTTCTCTCATCTGGGAAATGATTTTTCAGAAATTCTTCTAGAATCTTCCCTCAAAATTTCATAATTTTTGGAGCTGTTTTACTATTTATAATTTATTTTATAAAGACAGCTACGCAAAATTCCAGACTCTGCCAAAAACCTGTACAGTCCATGAGTCGACTTGAAGTCGACTCATAACTGTGTTTTTGACTATGAGTCGACCCTTAAACATATGAGTCGACCCATCAGAGCCTTTTTGTCCTGTAACGGCTAGTTTATGAGTCGACTCATAAATAGTATCGAGTCGACTCATAACACTGTAACGGCTAGTTTTTGGCTGAGCTATTTTTTGGTTTTTTGGACTTTTCACTTGGGTTTTCTTGGTTCTTTGGGGCTCCTATATATACCCCATACCCTCTAACTTCTGATTTATCCAAAAAAATATTTTAAAAGAGTTTAACAAGGGTTTAAGCTTGTTTTGTGTTTGTTTAAAAGAGTGTTTAAGAAGCTTTTAAGCAATTGAGAGTTTTGGGTTTGTGAAATCAATTTCACAAGAGCTTGAGGAGATCCTATTGGTGCTTGAGCATCCAACCATCCTCCCTTAACCTCTTGATCTATTAAGAAGTTTTCTAAACTCTATTTCTATCTCTTTTATATATTTGATTATCATTGTTATTAAGCTAGAACTACATTGAGTTTAGTTTTGATTTATATCTCTTTGTTCACACACAACCTATTGAGCTTATTGTATTTACATTCATAGTATAATTTGGGTTGTGGGTTTGTGACTTAGAGTGTGAGCTTACATTGAGTTCTCATCTATTATAGAGAACAAACTTGTTGTATTTGTGCTTAATTGTGTAGATCACCTTGTAATACACTAGTACACTAAGAGGAGTGTGTGGTGAGAGACGTGGTCATCCCAAGAGGAGTGTGGTAGGTGGTAATGCCTAGAGAGAGGTTGTAATTCCTAACACTTGAGGGAGACACGGGCTAGAGACCAACACTTGAGGTGGTAGTTAGTATAGTTACATTGTGATATTGTAGACGTTGATCGGTGAGCGTTAAAACCGATATTGTGTGGTGTAAACGTTTTCGGGTGATCGTTGAAAACCCGGTGTGATAGTGGATTTCTCCCCGAGAGTGGGGAGCGGAGACGTAGGATGGAAGGTCCGAACTCCGTGATCATTTTGTGTTGTTTGTGCTTGTTTATATTGCCCACTATCTTGTTTATCTTGTTTATGTTTATTTCACTCTTGTGTTAATTGGTTATCCTTGCACATATCTTGTTGCATATCATATTTGCTAGGATATTTGTTAATAAGTTTTAAATTAGCATAAATCGGATTAGATTAGCATAAACCTTATCCACCCCACTCTAGGGTTCCTTCCTAATGGCTTTAGGGTACTTTCAATTGGTATCAGAGCTTGGTGCTCTTTGATTTAAGGTCTAATCGCCTTGTGTTAAAGATCTAAGTTATCTTTTTGTGCTAATCTAGTGTTGAGATTTATTGTTGTCTTGCTTGCATATATTCACATATATATCATAGATATGGATATGCATTGTGCACCTTGTTTAGGCTATGACCCTAGTATTGCTCCTAGAATTGATAATTTCCCCTATGACCAATGGTGTTCTAGATTTAATATATTTGTTAGATCTAGACATTTTGATCTATGGGATATCATAGATGAAGCTTATATTGTACCCACTACGGAGAAATCTAAGTGGTGTAAAAATGATCATAGAATGTTTACCATGAACAAGCTTTTCTTAGAATTTTTACATAATACGTTTAATTCATCCTTTTCTAACAAGCTTGATTCTTTTTATAGTGCTTATACATTATGAAAACTTATAGAAGCACATCAAGGGAATTTGGAGGCAATCCGACAAGCTTTGGAGGATTCCGCTTTTAGTTCATGTGGAGCATCATCATCATGCACACGGCCGCTAGGCGATAGCCCTAGCGAGGTATGCGATTCGGATTTCGAAAATGATCTATCCATTAGCGAACTCGCATGTGCATATGATAGGTTAATGCATGCCTATACTAAGTTGCATAATAATTTTATTGATCTTAAAAGCAAGCATGTTAATTTAAAATCCGATCATGAATTGCTAGCATCAAAATTTGATACTATTGCTAAAGATAATGTGATCCTTAAAGAAAATAATAAAAAAATAAAATTGGATCATGTTTCTTTAACTTCAAATGTTGCTAGTTTAACTCATGAAAAAGATAATGCCATGTTAGAAGTAGAGAACATACAAAATGATACTGCTTCATTTATAAATGACTATTTATGTTCTACTTCTAAAAATGCATATGTGCCTAAAAATGAAGTTTTGAATCTTATGAAAAATTGCATTTCATCTTTAGATTCAACTTTGAAAACATGCATTAATAATCATAAGAGGCTTATGGATATGTGTGCCAAGTCTAAGTCATCATCTACTCATCATGCACACCTATATAGCAAAGTTTACAAATGTTCAATTTGCGGCCGTAAAGACCATCTAGCTAAATTTTGCTATGATGCACACAAACATAAAAATGTCAATGCTCATTGTGCATCTCATGTAGCTTCTTCATCACATACACATGTACACACACATAGTGAAATCATAAACATGATCATGTGTACAAATGTGATTATTGTGGTTGTTTAGGTCATTTGGCCAAGTTTTGCTTTGATTTGAAAAAGAATTCTAGTTTGCCAAATGTTTCTAGTAGACCACATGTTTTTAAATGTGATGTTTGTGGTAGGTTTGGACATCTTGCTAAATTTTGTTTTGATGTGTAAGAAGCTCCTATTTTGCAAAATGTTCCAAAAAGACCATCTTTGTTTGATAATGTTTCTCATTTGCATAATAAATTTAAAAGAACATCTTTTCTTGCAAATGATTCTCGTGCACACCCTCTTGGTCAACACAAATGGGTTCATAACCCTAGGGCTTTGAGCTTTAATGATAGGGGTCATGTCCCTAGACTCTTAGGTACCAAGAGTAATTGGGTACCAAAATAAGTTTATTCTTTAAGAACGAATTTTTAACTTTTTTTTAGTTTTTCATGTTCTTAAAGACAATTTGTTTATAAATTTTATAAACAAAATTGAAAACAATTTCATTCTTGGTATTTGATTTGAAAAATCATCATTCATATCTTACATAGATTTTTTGTGTTTTCATCTTTTATGAATTGATACAATTTTTATCAAGATGATTTTTCTATGTTAAAACATCACTTTTGTTAATGTACTATGTTTTTAATTATTTTAACAATGTGTTTGTGTTTATCGGATCATTGTAAAACACTTTTATGATGATATTTATGTGTTTGTGCTTATGGATCATCAATTAGTGCTTTATAATGTATTCTTTATGAGGTTTGATCAAATTTGTCCAAGAAAGCTTCTCTTCTTGATCAAACACTTTTTTGAATATATACTTTGTTTTGATGAGTGGTTTGTGTTTATATAACCCCCAGGATTTATTGGGTGTTTATTCCCAAATCTTGTTTATCGGGCGCTAAGAATATTTATATGGGTTGAAACAAGCTCAAGAGCTTGATATGGTTGCCTCTCTTATTTTGTGAAAATCAATGATGGTTTGGTTTTATCTTGTTATGTGATTGTGGTTTAAATGTTGACTTATGATTTCATTGGTCTATTTGTTTTCATTTGAAAACTTTTTGCATGATTCTCATGTATTCTTTCCTTTGATTTCATAAATCTATTTTATACATTGTTTTTACGTTTGAGTAATGAGACACTATTTTCATATTGATATATTTATATGTGTTCTCAATGTCTTTATGTATGTGAGTTGTGTTTAGCATGTTTTCATCTATGCTTGCTCACATATATTTGCCTTGGTCATTGTAGGCGTATAAAACTACTTATAGGTCCCTTAACACAGCTCGGCACGGTGATTCGACAAACCAACGAACCATCGGGCGACGTATCCAAACACGATCGCTAGACCACAACATCAAAGCCAAGTGACACGCGACAAAGCGGATTAACGAGGCAACAAGGCTAACGAACCACACGCAAACAATGGAATACATCCACTCGCGTGCGGAATCAAGCTAACGGTTCAGTGAGTCAACGAGTCATCCAACCGTAGAACGGATTCAAACTCGAAGACCGAAGCGGGTTTACTGCCAAATCAGGATACGGACTACCAAATCAGAGTTCGGATCAACAATAAAGCTTGGATAAACTGCGAAACCGTAGAAACGGACAACACGACACACACCTGGAAGGCTCGGTAAAAGCCAAGTCACCAAGGTGGCTCTGGTGGCTAGGTGGTTCGGCCACCTGTGCCAGGGCACAGTGAAGAGAGCCTATAAATAGACCCCCTTGGCTCATTTTTCAGGGGGGGAACTTTTGGAGCCGAAACTCTGCCGGATTGAGAGCTCACATTCGGACTTTCAAACTTAGAAGACTCGGACTTCCAGATCTAGTTCTTAGCGATCGTCCACGCTAAATAACGCAGGAGTTCGAGAGAGATCAGATCTGAGATCTGCATGGTTTCCCTCCGGATCAAAGCTTGGCCTTTGATCCCGAGAACTAAAGGCTATTATTTCCTTGGTGAAATAGTACCCTCGGCTGTTATTTCCTTCGTGAAATAACACTCGTCATACTGTGTAGATCCGACCGGATCTAGATCGCACGGTAGTCCACTGATTAACCCCGGCGTAGGCAAAGAACCCACGCAAGCGAGTGACCGCAAAACAGGAGCTCGCGATTCGTTCGACATAGAAGGAGAAAAGTTGTAATTTTTTTTTATTTCTTTTTTGATTTCGTTGTAACCGGATCTTATAAAAAGACCGGATCTTTTTGTAACCGATAAACGATTACTTGAGAATACAATGAGTTCAATGAAGAAAACAACGATTTTCCCCGCGAACAGTCATTAATGCATATATTCCATAAGGCTTTTTGATAGGGGGAGCCATTCCCTACTTTTGTTTTATACTCGTTCTCCTCCAGGAGAAAGGTACGTTGGTACGAAGAAGTTGAAGCTACCAACGACGATCTCACCCCAATTGACACCAAAGTTGCGTCGGGGAAGCCCCACCAACCTCCAACCAGGGCAGGCCTGTTCCTGCCAATTCCTCCGTCACCAAAGGAGTGGTGACTCTCTCAAAGAGAGCCCGCCAAAGGCGACGCCAACGCTTGGCCCGAGAATTCGCAAAGGCGATGGAGTCAACCGACGGAATCCGCTATAGCGCGGATCTGAAGAACAGGAGAGGCAAACGGCCTTAACAAATGATGAATGGCAGCTCCTCCAAGCCGCCGACGAACGAATGGATCCGTGTCAAACGGAATCGTTCGACACTTGAAGAGCGCATTCACAAGCGTCGCGCGCTTTTAGCGCAGGCTCGGGCTCAAGTCCAAGAAACCCGTAGAAGACTGCAGAAGGAAGTGGCCAAGAAGCCGCCACCAACCCGCCAAGTATGGAGGCCGAAGTCTGAAGCGGCGATTCAGGCTAAGGCACAATCGTTGCAGCCTTCGAAGCAAGTTCAACCTCCGGCGAACCGACCGAAGTCGCCGGTAATTCCAGTAGCTTCTCCGGGAGATCCCGCGGAATCATCCCGAAGAAGGAGATCAGTCTTGGAGCGCCTCGGTCCAATTCCCGATGAAGGAGGCAAAGCTCCAGTTCAAGAGCGTTTGGGCCCAATGAAGAAGCCCCGAACGACTCAACATGCTGGGGGTCGCCGCCACCTTCAACATGACAAGGAGTTCAAAGCAGCTACGCGCACCAATTTGCGCATCGAAGTCCAGGAGCCCGCTGAGAACTCACGCCAAAAAAGGCATGTCTCGAGGCGCGTGACTCTTGAAAGCCCAAAGAAGGCAGTTCGCCCTCAGAAGGAAACGTTGTCGTCTGATGATGATAACGTTATACCTGAGAAATCGTGCCAACACACGATAGGTTACTCTGACTTTCAAACCGACGAGTTGAAATCGTGCCAACACACGATAGGTTACTCTGACTTTCAAACCGACGAGTTGTACTATCGTGTCGGTGGTATGAGGAAAACCAGGAAGAGTAGTCCTCGAGGATTAGAAACTCAATGCCCCTATTCCAAACTCATTCGCGCGGTATTGTCTGAGTGCAGTTGCATCAAGGCGGTCCCCGAGAGAGTTTCGGTTTTCGAGAGACTTAATACCAAAACACCAAAACCAAGGCATAGGCGTTTCCGACAAAGAAGAACAGTGGTTGAAGACGGAGAATTTCAGAGGGTCACCACAAACATGACCAGCAAAGGGACATCGGCACGGGATAATCCCAAGTCGATTCCAGAAGCATCCCGACGTATAACCCGTCTACAGTCTGGAGCCATCAAGCGAGGAACTTATGGTAGGATTCCAGAAGCATCCCGACGTATAACCCGTCTACAGTCTGGAGCCATCAAGCGAGGAACTTATGGTAGGGTTCGGACAAGGTTACCTTTGGAAGATGCAGAATCGGATGCTGGCTCCGCGGTCGCATCGGATAATACGGTATCCAGCCAGGGGCAACCCCGCGAGGCACTTATGATAAGTACGGAACAAGTGGCTAAGATGCTTGAAGACGCTATGGCTAAACAACAGGAGAGCTTCAGGTTCGAAATGCAGATGGCCATGTAGAATATGAGAGAAATGCATGAGCAACAAATCCAAGCACTGACGAACCAGCAAGGTGAACCGAGTCGTCGTAACCAAGTTCATCAGGAAGATGAGGACACAAATGCGAATGAAGTTCACAATGCCACTAATCCTCCCGTCAATGCAGGGGGTGGTAACGAGAATGCTAGTGAAAACACAGGTGAAAGCTTGAAGATCAAAAACCTCGAAAGCAAAATCAATACGTTGATTTCCGCTCAAGAGATGAAGAAGACAGGCATTCCGTATCCGTATCCAAGAGAATGGGAATCGATTCTGTATCCGGCGAAGTTCAATCTAATTAACTTCACGCCGTTTGATGGGGAGGGTTCACCCACTCAGCATTTGATTTACTTCAAATCGCACCTAGGGGTTATCTCTGGTAATGAGCCTCTGATGGTACTGTCCTTCATTGGCACTCTTCGTGGAGCCGCCTTCGATTGGTATCGCCGCCTCAAGCCAGGAAGTGTGAATAGCTGGGACGACATGGAGACTAAATTCCTCACCAACTTCTTCGACGATGACAGCGAGATATCCATCGGGTCGTTGCTTGATGAGAAACAGGAAGACGGAGAACTAGTTGATACCTTCGTCAAAAGGTTCCGGAACAAGGCGATGAACTGTCGGGACCCGATCACTGAGGAGTTCATTCTCCAGACTTGCCACAACAACCTTGCATTGGACGTGTTGGAAGCAATGGGGACAGCTCCATCCAAAACATGGAAGGATTTGAAGGTCCGGGGAGAGCAAGCCGAACGCTTCCTCCGAAGGAAGAAAGCCGAGAGGAGCCAACCGACGGCGAATCTTCCGAACTCAAACTTCACCTCCCGTGGGAAGGGCAAAACACCTGCAGCCACTGGTGGTGCTAATCAAACGTCACAACAGCAATCCCGAAGGCAGCAAAAGACTTCGGATCCGAGACTTCAAAAAGAGTACTCATTCAAGGACGAAGACGTTCCAGCCATCTTCGAGACCCTTCTCGAAAGTAACAAGATCAAGCTGCCATCCATCACAAATCAGGAGGAAGCTGACAATACTGCGGATCCGAAGTACTGCGCGTACCACAGGAGGGTCCTTCATCCCACCAAGGCGTGCTTTACTTTAAAGAACAGCCTTCAAACCTTGGTTGAAGCCGGCATTATAACGCTAAGGTAAGCCAATTGAGAACGGCAACACTCCGAAGAGTATATGAGTATAAACTACTTCTCAATCCTCCGACCGGTATAAGTGGTTAAATTGCTCCCTGATACTCCAATAGGTATATGAGTCTAAACTATTTCCTACCGTTGACGGGAAGTTCCTGGAGAATTCTATACGTAATATTCTTAAGGATAACCCGATCATACAACAAGATGCAATGTCGGACCCAGTTCCACAAGGGAAGCTGGGGTAGATTATTCATGTATCGGGAAGTTTCCGAAAGAATACCGCGGGTGATATTCTTAGGGATAACCCAATCACTATAAAAGTGATAAGTAAAACATCCACATTTAAACTCTAAATATCGGAATGTTTTCCATTATTGTTATCAAATTCACTAATTCTCATGAGTTATCTTGTTGAGACGAGATTCGATCCTTTTGACAGATTAATCTTTCCTCACAAAAAATCCCCTCTCGATTCCTTCAATGAACGAGAGGCCCATAAATTGAGCGATCAAACTTTCCTACAGTTAGGATCGTCTTAAACCTCCCATTTGGTCAAACCTTCCTACAGTTAGGACCAAAACCAAAATCCCCTCTCAATTCCTCCAATGAACGAGAGGTCCACTTTCAAATCGAGTGATCAAACCTTCCTATAGTTAGGATCACCTCAAACTCCCGCTTGGTCAAACCTTCCTACAGTTAGGGCCAAAACCACAATTCACTCTCGATAAACAAGGAATTCACCTTTAATTCGGTAATCCAACCTTCCGACAGTTAGGATTATCCGAATCAAGTACATGCAAATTATATGCACCAACCACCAGAGCATTTACACACGTCAACCACCAGAGCATTTACGAAAGAACTCCCTTCTTTTTCTCTTTGGTTAAGCCTTCTCATGGTTATAACCTAAGTTGAAATTTCATTTCGATAAACGAAAAACTCATCTAGATAACCAATCCTATAAAAGGTAAGCTTATCCGAATCTGTCCGATTCTCGGAGTGGAGATCCCACTTCTAGTTTCTTTTGCGCTAGAAATAGAATATAAAATTCTTCCTTTCCAGAATCAAGGAATAGAATATAAAATTCTTCCTTCCTTGCATTCGGGTTCGCCTTCACCCTAAAAGAAGACCTGGAAAAAGAATATAAAATTCTTCCTTTCCCGCACCGACCTTTTTCCAAGAATGTATCAATATAGGATTCATCCTAGGAAGTTTATCCCGAATCCTAAGCAGGGATAAGTCTGCGCCTAACACGCGCTACCGGTTTTGTCTTTCGCTGTAGAAAAAGACACCAGAGTTTGATTCTGGGGTATTCTATCCTGAAACGTAAGCAGGGATAAGTCTGCGCTTAACCCGCGCTGCCGGTTAGTTCTTAACCGTTAAAAAGAACACCCGCTCACATATTCAACATTGTGGCAGGTTGTTATTAATAACACCAAAATCCATGCCTCACACGCATGGGGAATTTCATCCTGAATCCTAAGAAAGGATATGCCGGCACCTAACACGTGTCGCCGGTTTAGTCTTTTTCCGTAGAAAAAGACACCAGAGTTCGATTCTGGGGTATTTTATCTTGAAGCCTAAGTAGGGATGAGTCAGCGTCTAATACACGTTGCTGGGTAGCCTATTCCCATAACAATGGCGAAGTCTACGTATTCGAAGTCGTAGGATCGAGTCTCAGAGAATTCACTCTCTTAGCGCAACGTCACATGCGGAACGGATTTATACAATCCGCATGCTAGCCCGACTCAAACGGTAGTCGGTAAAGGCTTATCAAACCCGTTAAAGGCTGGGGGTTAGCCAAAAATCCTAAAGTCAACACCTAACACGTGTCGCCGGGTAGCCTATTCCCGTAACAAATGGTAAAGCCTATGTATTCAACATCATAGCACAAAAGTCTCAGAGAATTCACTCTCTTAGCACAACGTGACATGCAGAACGGATTTAGACAATCCGCATGCTAGCCCGACTCAAACGGTAGTCGGTAAAGGCTCATCAAACCCGTTGATGGTTGGGGGTTTGCAAAAAATCCTATAAATACGAAAGTCACTGACGCATCAGCTTCATTAGTTGGTCTCATGACTTGAGCATCCTACGATGTTCGAAACCCTAGGGTCAACGCCGGTCAACGCGTAACCCTAGGTCAATGCCAGTCAGCGTATGACGTTCAAAACCCTAGGGTCAACGCCGGTCAACGCGTAACCCTAGGTCAACACCAGGGTTTACGCTGGTCAACGCGTACCCCCAGGCCAACGCCAGTCAACGCGTTACAACCAAAAGTCAATCCAAAATCCTAGGTCAACTCCGGTCAACATGTAACCCTAGGTCAACACCAGTCAGCGTACGACGTTCAAAACCCTAAGGTCAATGCCGATCAACGCGTAACCCTAGGTCAACGCCAATCAATGCATTGCAGTGAAAGAATCAATACTCCGAAAAGTATACAAGTATAAACTGCTTCTTACTACTCCAATAAGGTATACGAGTATAAACTATTTCCTATTCTTGGTTGAGAAGTTTCTGGAGAATATTTTTCTAAAAATATTCTTAAGGATAACACAATAACACTACGCCGTACAACGCGTCGCAAATGAGAATTCAACGCCAACAATCGATGGCCAGTTTTATGTTGAACCAATAAACACGAGCTAAAGATCAGAAAATCAAGAATCGACTTCAAGTTCAAAATTCTGACAACGGTCAGACAATAAATGCAGCACCGGAACTCTTACAGACATTCGACAAAGCACCGAATAGCCTGAAGGATTGAAGGAATCAAGAATAGAAGCCATTCAAAAGTCCCGTCATACCGATTGAAGGTTAGGGCAATCATATCCAAAGCATTCCAGACTCTTCTACAAAAGAACGAGGCTGAAATACTTTGGAGGGGGTATCTGTAGGCGTATAAAACTGCTTATAGGTCCCTTAACATAGCGTGGCACGGTGATTCAACAAACCAACGAACCATCGGGTGACGTATCCAAACACGATCGCTAGACCACAACATTGAAGCCAAGTGACACGCGACGAACCGGATTAACGAGGCAACGAGGCTAACGAACCACATGCAAACAATGGAATACATCCACTCGCGTGCGGAATCAAGCTAACGGTTCGGTGAGTTAACGAGTCATCCAACCGTAGAACGGATTCAAACTCGAACACCGAAGCGGGTTTACTGCCAAATCAGGATTGTAGGCGTATAAAATTGCCTATAGGTCCCTTAGCACAGCTCGACGCCGATTTAACAAAACGGACCACCGGCGACGTATCCAAACACAGACCGTTGTGCTCGGAACGTGAAGCCAAGTAATACGCAAGCGAGCAGTCGTCTAAACGGGCACAAATCGCCACCAAGCGCATTGCGAATGCATAACACTCGCACCGAATCGAAAACCAATGTTTTTAGCCGTGAAGTCACCGAGTCATCTAAAACATTTAGCGAACTCGGATGAATGAATCCGATTCAAATCAGAACATCATTTCGGTATCAATCAGAGTTGATTTACTGCCATATCGGAACCCGACTCACTGCCAAATCTGGAATCAAGTCAAAGAGTCTTGCCAAAGTCAATCAACCACCACAATGAGAACCAGAACCGGAAAACAAAGGACCGAAAGGCAACACCCGGGGACTCGGCCGAAACGAAGCCACCCCAGCGGTGCGCTCGGCCAAGCCGCAGCACTCCTGAGGTGGCTCGGTGGCCGAGCCACCTCAGGTGGCCGGCCAAGGCGGGCCACTTCCTGAGGGTGGCTCGGCCAAACGCGAGCGCACCTAGGGCTGGCATCGGCCAACGGCCGCAGCGCACCTCAGGGTGGCTCGGCCAAGCGAAGCCACCTTTGAGGTGGCTCGGCCAAAGCGAGCCATCCCAGGTGGCTCGCCAAGGCGAGCACCATGGGTGGCTAGGCTCAGACTAGTGCAAATGACAGTTCTGAGAGTGCTATTAAATAGGCCTTGCTGCTCATTTGTTTTCAGGGTTGGAAAATTTTGCGAGAGAGGCAAGCCCTGCCTGGATTTGAAGACTCAGATCTAAAAAAGATCCGACAATTTGAGCTTGGAGACTTGGACATTTCAGCATCCGGTGCTCGGCGATCGAACAAACGCCAAATATCGGCTCAGGACTTTCGACAGAGGATTGGGACTCTCGAATTCTACACGGATTCACATCCGGATCAAGCTTAGGAGTTCTTCAGCATCCGAGATGTCGGCGGTTTTTCCGTTGGTTGAAACAACTTCCTCTCCCCCGGCTGATTTATACACCCGTGCAATTTAGTGGATACGCGTAAATATTACTCCTGTTCATATCGTGTAGATGCCGGACCTCGGGATCGATGATCGACGGGCGGTGGTCCACATTTCTGGTAAATACTACGCCCAGCGAGGCCAAGAACCCACCATAATAGTTTTGCAATTCGGCGAGCTCCCGCAACACAGGTGAGCTCGCGAT
>NC_033801.1:57072728-57114591 GCF_001876935.1 Asparagus officinalis
GAGTCATGATCCTGCTCCTCATGATTATGTACCTTCTGGTGAGCCTGACTCACCGTACCAGGTAGAAAAACCTGCAGAAGCTGCTGACGTTAGGGAGGCTATCAATGTAGGACCCGATTCAGCGAATCCAGGTACATCTACCATTGACAATATATCTTTTAGATGGCACACAAAGAAGTTGAACGATCCAAAATTCGTGCATTCCCTAATCATCTCTATGCTTCTTGCTCTTTTTAGATAAATTGCAGGAGGCAAACGTGGATCTTGGGAATAGAGAGGCTGACACACCTATAAGAGGTAACTTATTTCTATTGGTCGTAGTCCCTTTATTCTTCTTTCGCACTCATATTCTCTTGTGTCAGATTTCTCGACTGATGATTTTGACGAGGAGGGTTTGCTTGTGGACACTCCTATGCTCCACTTTATGTATGGCTCTCCTCAGATTGATGACCAGTTGCCTGGAGATATGTTTCCTGAGTCTACACTCCCTAAGGATCCTGAGGATGGTTCTTCTGAAGGTACGTGCCTCTTCTCAAGTTAATTATAGGACTAACCAATTTTTGACTAATGCAGCTATAATGTGATGCATCTGAGGATTCTGTTTTGTGTTTGACAGAAGCTTTTGTCGAGACTGATCCTATTGAGCCGGCTGTGAGACCAACTACATCAGCTGATACATCCACAGCGGTTACACCTCCACCAACTGAGAAATGTTATTTATTTCCTCATCAAGGCTTTTGACGGATTTTTCCTTTTTGTGTAGGGCTTTCTTCTCGGGTTCATGTCCTTGTGAAGGAGTTATTATCAGACAGCGACCAAGAGAAAATCATCATCTGCATAGAAGTCCGCTCCTTCTTCTCCTTCGTGAATGCAATGATCGACAAACTCTTCCACGGCGGACTTTCCCTTCACCAGTTTAAACCTTTCCTTGATTCTTGAATAAATTCAATAAGGGATGCAGGATACCCGGATCTGGCGAAGGCTATAGTTGATGACCTTGGTTGTCTAGAGCACGAGCTTCAGATGTTTCGTGAGCTCCGGGATGCAGGTGCTTCTTCATTCATTGCTGCCCATTTGGATGCTCGCTTACAGACATGGCGTGATACTCGGATTTTTGCTGAGCTCGAGATTCAGGTGCAGCAGGACCGGGTAGACCGAGTTGAGGCTAACCTTGCTATTAGATTATCTTCACTGGGCGAGCTTGATTTTTCTATTGCCTCTTGTGAGACCCAGATAGACCAGCTCCGAAGAGAACTCCGTGAGAAAGAGGAGACTTTGAGTATTCTTCAGATGACGAAGATACAGGATCAGCAAGCCCACACTGCTTTATCTGATGAGTTGAAATCCCTAAAGCAGAAGCTAGTTGAGACGGAGGAGATTGCTGTGAAGACTTTGGCCTCCACTGAAGAGTCCATCAGAGCTGAGTTGTAGGATGAGCTTAGGCAAGCTTATGATGAGAAGCTGTCTAAGTTTAGTCAGCAGATTTTTAGCCATGGGCTTGATGTATGATTTCATTTGCTGAATACTTTGACTTTTGATTCTCTTAGTGGAACTAGTTTTTATCTTTATCTTTATTATGATTCCTCATTCCGTTTGAAATGATTGACCATAATACTCATAGGATTTTTGGCAAACCCTCAGCCTTCAACGGGTTTGATAAGCCTTTACCGACTACCGTTTGAGTCGGGCTAGCATGCGGATTGTCCAAATCCGTTCCTCCGCGGAGAAAGACTAAACCGGCGAGGCGTGTTAGGCGTCGGCATATCCTTTCTTAGGATTCAGGATGAAATTCCCCATGCATGTTAGGCATGGATTTTGGTGTTATTAATAACAATCTGCCACAATGTTGAATATGTGAACGGGTGTTCTTTTTAACGGTTAAGAACTAACCGGCAGCGCATGTTAAGCGCAGACTTATCCTTGCTTAGGTTTCAGGATAAAATACCCCAGAATCAGACTCTGGTGTCTTTTTGTGCGGAAAAAGACTAAACCGGCAGCGCGTGTTAGGCGCAGACTTATCCTTACTTAGGTTTCAGGATAGAATACCCCAGAATCGAACTCTGGTGTCTTTTTCTACGGAAAAAACTAAACCGACAGCGCGTGTTAGGCGCAGACTTATCCTTGCCTAGGATTCGGGATAAACTTTCTAGGATGAATCCTAGATTGACAAATTCTTGGAAAAGGTTGGTGCGAGAAAGGAAGAATTTTATATTTTATCTCCTGGTCTTCTTTTAGGGTGAAGGCGAACCCGAATACAAGGAAGGAAGAATTTTATATTCTATTCCTTGATTCTGAAAAGGAAGAATTTTATATTCTATTTCCAGCGCAAAAGAAACTAGAAGTGGGATTTCCACTCCGAGAATCTAGAAAATCTAGATAAACTTACCTTTTATAGGACTGGTTATCTAATCTGAAGATGAGTTCCTCGTTTATCGAAGTAAAATTTCAACGTCGGTTATAACCATGAGAAGGCTTAACCAAAGAGAAAAAGAAGGGAGTTCTTTCGCTTATCGAAAGGGGACTCTGAACTGAAAGTGGACCTCTTGTTCATGGAAAGAGTAAAGAGGGCCAGAAAGACATTTTTGGTGGACTCATTGTCAATTGAAATTGATCAGTGAGAGATTTCGGTGGTGAAAATGATTTTGGGTTATCCTCTAGAATATTAAGTGTAATATTCTTCAAGGAACTTCCCGGTAAATGAGTTATCCTGAATGTACTAGGGATAGTACTTTTTCAGGAACTTCCTATTTATTGGCATTAATTGCCTGGCGTCCTCTTGAGTAATTAGGCGATATGCACCGTTTGAGTAGACTGTGTCTATCACAAACGGTCCTTCCCATTTGGGTTCAAATTTACCTTTCTTCTTGGAGTTTAGGATTATCGGTCGGTGAGCAGCAATGACCAAATCTCCTTCCTTGAAGTTTCTTTGTCGGACTCTTTTGTTAAAAGCCCTAGATATTCTGGCTTGATAAAACTCAATGTGTTGTTGAACTTCCAAGCGCTTTTCATCCAATCTTTCGAGTTCTTCGAGATGTTTTTGATGTTGTTCTTCTATCGTCATCTCAGTCGCGAGAGCGATCCGAAGGGATGGGATTTGAATCTCCAATGGTAGCACAGCTTTACATCCGTATACCAACGAATATGGGGTGGCCCCTGTAGGTGTGCGTATGGTGGTGCGATAAGCCCAGAGTGCTTCACCGAGTTTATCGTCCCAGTCTCGTTTATTGGTCTTCACGAGCTTTGATAGGATTTTAATAATCGTCTTGTTAAACGCCTCAGCTAATCCATTCGCAGCGGGATAATAAGCTGTTGACGAAACATCTTGAATTTTGAACTTGTCACAAAACCTGACGAAGGCGTTGCTTACGAACTGTGGACCGTTGTCATGAATGATCCGTCTCGGCACGCTGTGTCTGTATATGACATGATGCTTGATGAAATTGATGACGTTGTTCATCTTCACTTCTCTAAGCGGAATTGCTTCAGCCCACTTTGAAAAGTAATCCGTGATTGCGAGAATGAATCGATCACCTTTGACCGAAGGGGGAAAAATAGGACCGACAATGTCCATACCCCATGTCTCGAACGGCCAAGACGTGGTTGACATGTGCAACTGCTCTGGTGGTTGATGCATATAATTTGCATGTATTTGACAAGCATGACACTCTCGGGCGTATTCGATTGCGTCACGAACCATTGTTGGCCAAAAATATCCCATTCTCCTGATGCGATCATACAGTTTGGGACCAGGATGATGTGCACCATATTCTCCTTCATGTGCTTCCTTAAGAACTTCTTCTGCTTCTTTGTTCGAAAGGCATCGGAGTAACAAACCATCGTACCCTCTACGGTATAATGTATGGGTCTCGGTATTATAGAAGAATCTTGGTGCTCTTCGGCGGATTGATTCCCTTTCTTTTACATCCTCTGGCAAAATACCATATTGGACATAGTCAATGATAGGAAAACGCCAATCTCGGGATTCAGACCCAATTTGAGTTGAATTCATCTCCTTGGCGCTTATGTTTCCGTCATCTTCCTCTTCAATATCCATATCGTATATGGGTATGAAGAGTTGATGCGTCCTTACTGTGACTAATAGTTCAGTTTCGGGAGGCTGTGCAAGTGATACTGCTAGTGCTGCCAGTGCATCCGCATAAGCGTTCTGGAGACGAGGGATGTATTCGATAAAGAATTCTTCAAAAGAATCTGCCATTTTGATGGCCTCCTGGTGGTACGGGATCAGGTCTTGGTTCCTGACTTCATACTCTCCACGGACTTGGTTGACTATCAATTGAGAATCCCCAAAAGCTTCGAGATATTCGACCCCCAGCTCCTTGGCGAAACTGAGTCCAATGAGAAGCGCGTTGTACTCGGCTACGTTATTGGAACACGGACTAGTCAGTGAATAAGCTCGAGACATCACATGCTTCTCCGGGGAAACTAAGACAACTCCAACTCCGGAGGAGACTTTAGAACCTCCGGGGGTTATTGCCCTATTAACTGCCCTCGAAGCACCATCGAAGTATAATTGCCATACTTGTTGGTGCGATGTAGGGTTTCATCCGGCAAATCATCATACACTTCTGCCGTATCCGTTGTCGGGTTTGCCGCCAAAAGATCACAAATCGCTTGTCCTTTGACCGACTTCTGTTGTTTGAAGTGCAAATCATATTGGGACAAGAGAAGGGCCCACTTCGCTAACCGCCAATTCATAGAGGCCGGTTGCGTCATAAATACCCGTACTTGATTAACGTTAGAAATGACGTAAATCGTCTGTCTAACCAGGTAATGCCACATCTTTTGCACTGCGAATACCAATGCGAGGCATTCTTTCTCAATCATCGGATATCGAGTCTCGGCGCCTACCAAGGTACGACTTAGGTAATAGACTGCCTGTTCGTGACCATTATCATCGTCTTGTGCTAGTAAAGCACTTATCGAGTGGTTCATCGCCTTGAGATAAATCAAGAACGGTCTACCTGATTTTGGTGCAACGAGAACAGGAGGATTCGTTAGATATTTTTTGATATCTTCGAATGCTTTTTGGCAGGCGTCGTCCCAAATAAATGACACCCCTTTCTTGTTTAGTTTAGAGAATGGTTGGCATTTCCCAGAAAGATTCGAGATGAACCGCCGGATGTAAGCTAAACGCCCTTGCAATCCTCTGAGCTCTCTTAGATTTCTAGGGGGTTGCAGTTCATGTATCGCCTTCACTTTATCAGGATCGATATGTATACCTTTAGTGGTGACGACGAATCCAAGGAATTTTCCGCTGGACATCCCAAGGAAGGATTTAGTGGGGTTCATCTTCAATTGATGACTCCGCATGAGATCGAACATCGTCTTCAAGTCCTTGATGTGATCTTCTTTGTTGCGGCTTTTTACAACCAAATCATCAACGTAGCATTCGACTGTTTTCCTGAGATGTTCTTGGAAAATCTTAGTCATTGCTCGCTGGTACGTGGCGCCTGCATTCTTTAGACCGAAAGGCATTACGGTGTAGCAAAAGACACCGAGAGGCGTTCTGAATGCTGTATGCTTCTCGTCATCTGGGTGCATTTTGATTTGGTTATATCCTGAAAAACCATCTATAAAAGACATTCTCTCAAATCCGCATGTATTGTCGATAATAACATCCGTGATTGGGAGAGGAAAGTCGTCTTTTGGACATGCCGTATTCAGGTCCCTGAAGTCGATGCAAATCCTGATTTTACCGTTCTTCTTCATGACTGGAACAATATTGGCTAACCAGTCTGGATGTTGTTCCTCTCGGATAAATCCTGATTCGATCAACTTCTTAACCTCTGCCTCAATGGCTTCCATAATCTGCGGACGAAACCGTCTTTGCTGTTGTTTGACAGGTTTGGCATCCGGCTTGATATCAAGGCGATGCATTGCTACATTGGGGTCGAGCCCTGGCATATCTTTAGAGTTAGGAATCGTTATCCTTGACGCGCGATGTGTTAACGAGGTTCGGCCCGCTGACCTACGTCCCCGCTCCCCACTCTCGAGGAGAAATCCACTAACACATCCGGTTTGGAAGCCGGAACTTCGTCTACACAGCGATCCCACAAGATCTCTCTCTCACTACACAGTTTGATCTCACAGATCACACTCCCTCACAGTAGATCTCCACAGATCTCAACCACACAGCAGCAGAAGAAAAAACAAGCAAGAACCTCTCTTTACACAAGCCCCTATAGCAAAGAGAAGAGTACTGAAGCTGGGAAGTGAAACACACTTGAAACAGAGAGGAAAAACAGAGTTTTGAAAATTTTCTCAGGAAACAGAAAAAGCTCTCTGGTTTTCAAACGTTAGGGCTTAGAGGAAGAAGAAGAGGTCTGGGGATTTTATAGGAGAGTTTAAATCATTTTAAAACAAAAACAAATCTACCCAAATGAGATAATAATCTCTTCTTCAGACCCTCATCACAGACTGTGCCAATCACTAACAAGTGAAAGCACAGGGTTCGAGGCAAACGACCGTTTTAAAAAAGTCGCGGCTGAACAGAGGCAAAAATCGGTTGACCGAAGAAAATATCGGTCGACCGAAAAATACCTTCGGTCGACCGACCGAAAAAATCGGTCGACCGCCAGCAGCTAAGGAGTTTTGACAAAACATCCAGAGACTCATCGGTCGACCGGCACGGTCGACCGATTAAGGGTTGAGAAATTCGGTCGACCGTATCGGTCGACCGACGACACTCTGGAGACATAGAGAAGAAAGGTCATCGGATCGGTAGACCGGACCGGTCGACCGATTTCTGACATATTCTGAAATCAGGTTATTTGACCAAGTTGAAATATTTCCAAAATATTCATTTGACCTCTGAAAATTCTGAAACTTTGTAAAATGTTTTTAATACTAAAAACAAACTGCTTGGAAAAAGAATTTTGCAGATAGGTACTCAAACTTGTGAAAAATAGTATTTTGTGAAAAACGCTTAAAAGCACAAGTTTAAAAACGTGTGTGTGATTCCCAATAGCTTCAAGTAAACTCAGTAACTCTTTGCCTACATTCTAGCACTAGAGAGAAAAAACAAAAGAAAGCTAATATCCTCATATAGAGAGCAATATACTTGAGCTTTGATATAGCTTGAATCGGATGAAGCTTTTGATTGAATTTGTCGTTCTTGAAATAACGTTGCTTCATCTCTTGGCCTCCTCCTCCTTTGGATATCTTCGTTGTAGCGTATATTCCATCCATCCTCCGTTAATGGCACTAACGAGCTTGACAAATGATTTTACTACATTTACACTCAATAAGCCATTAGTACCGATAATGGTGGTTGTAAGAACATCATCAAAACATAAGGGCTAACAATCTCCCCCTTTTTGATGATGACAACCAACCATTATATAAGAGCAAAAATAAAATAGCTTATAGATAGGTGCTCCCCCTATCTATGAGCTCCCCCTAAATATATGCAACAAATGAGGAGATTTCTCTCCCCCTTTGTCACCATCAAAAATGGGGTAAAGAGAAATGCCAAATGCAAAATGCAACTAATCAAGCAAGCAATGTAGAACTTTCACATAGTGCATAAGCCCAAACCATTTCTTATGCGACAAAAATCATCCTCTCCAAGAGGCTTAGTAAATATATCCGCTAGTTGAGATTTGGTGTCAACAAATACTAGGGATACATCTTGTCTCTCTACATGATCGCGTAAGAAATGATGGCGCACGTCAATATGCTTAGTTCTAGAATGCAAAACCGAATTTTTGGAAATATTTATAGCACTTGTGTTATCACAAAAGATTTTAATATTTTGAAAATTCAAATCATAGTCAACTAAACTTTGTTTCATCCATAAAACTTGAGCACAACATAAGCCGGCGGCAATGTATTCCGCTTCCGTAGTGGACAATGCAACACAATTTTGTTTCTTGGAAGCCCAAGAAACAAGGGAATTTCCTAAGAATTGGCATGTTCCACTAGTACTCTTGCGATCTACCTTACATCCGGCAAAGTCGGCATCACAAAAACCATATAAATCAAAAGTGGTACTTTTTGGATAAAACAAACCAAGGTTAAAAGTTCCATTAACATACTTAATGATTCTTTTAACCGCAATTAAATGAGAGCTTTGGGAGAAGCTTGAAGATGTGCACATGCACATACACTAAACATGATGTCGGGTCTACTAGCTGTGAGATAAAGAAGACTACCTATCATACCTCGGTATAGTTTTTGGTCCACATCTTCACCACTCTCATCCGCATCAAGCTTAACACTAGTACTCATGGGAGTAGGCGCATGCTTAGAATTCTCCAACTTGAATTTCTTCACCAATTCCTTCGCATACTTGCTTTGTGAAATGAAGATCCCATCCTTAGTTTGCTTGACTTGGAGCCCGAGAAAGAATGTAAGCTCTCCCATCATACTCATCTCAAAGTGATCCTGCATAACTTTAGAAAATTCCTTGCACAAGGATTCATTAGTAGCACCGAAAATAATGTCATCCACATATATTTGAACTAAAATGAAATCATTTTTCCTTTTTCTCACAAAAAGTGTGTTATCAATAGATCCTTTTGAAAAACCATTTTCAACAAGAAAACTAGAGAGGCGAGCATACCAAGCTCTAGGAGCTTGTTTCAACCCATATAAAGCTTTTTGTACCCGGTAAACATGATTAGGAAAAGCATGATCTATAAAACCGGGGGGTTGCTCAACATACACTTCCTCTTCTATAAAACCATTTAAGAAAGCACTTTTGACATCCATTTGAAATAGTTTGAAATTTTTAAAGCTAGCAAATGCCAAAAACATCCTAATAGATTCTAACCTTGCAACCGATGCAAAGGTTTCATCATAGTCTATGCCCTCCTCTTGATTGTATCATTGGGCAACCAAACGAGCTTTATTCCTAGTAACAATGCCATGTTCATCAAGTTTGTTTCTAAAAACCCATTTAGTACCAATAACACTAGCATTGTTAGGTCTAGGAACTAACTTCCAAACTTCATTTCTTTGAAAATTGTTTAATTCTTCATGCATAGCCAAAACCCAAAATTCATCATTTAAAGCATCATTAATATTTTTAGGTTCTAGTTGAGATAGAAATGCAACATTACCACACTCACTCAAGGCTTTTGAGCGAGTAATAACTCCTTTTGAAGGGCTTCCAATAATTTGTTCCTTTGGATTGTTTGATGTGAATTTCTAAGCTTTAGGGGGTTCAATTTGTTCATTATCATTTGAGCTATCCACATCCTTTTGAGCTTCTATAGAAGGAGTATCATTGATTTGCAATAAGTCCAATCCTCCCTCAACATCATCATCATCATCTTTCCTAGGTAAATTAACTTAAGAACCAACATTAGTCTCATCAAAAGTAACGTTTATAGATTCTTCAACAACGAGACTTCGTTTATTGAAGACCCTATAAGCCTTACTTCGAGGTGTATAGCCCAAGAAAATACCAACATCAATTTTGGAGTCAAATTTATCATGGTGATCTTTTGTATTTAAAATAAAACATTTACAACCAAAGATACAAAAATAACCAATAAAGGGAGTTTTTCCATAAAAAAGTTCATAAGGAGTTTTCTTAATCTTTGGTCTAATCAAAACACGATTTAAAACATGCCAAGCCGTATTGACGGCTTCCGCCCAAAAATATTTTGGTAAATCAAATGAGTTTAGCATAGTACGTGCCATCTCTTGTATGGTGCGATTTTTTATTACAATTTTATATCCTCATTATCTATTTTACATGAATAAATATACCATTAATAATTGTTTTTAGACTAGTTTATACATAAATGAATGGAAATATAAATAAATATTATTAAATGTAAAAACCCCTCAAAATCTCTCTTCTCTATTTTTGTAGCATTTTAGAAGCACATTGAAGCAAAAAGCCAATAGAACCGGACTGCTGGACTTGGTTGTAGAGGCTTGGAATTTCAAAATCAAACGTGGACTTGGATGCAAATAATTGAAATGAAGTGGGCTTTTATGCATTTATTCAAGATTACAAAACCGGACTTATTTGTAAAATGACTTGTGGACTTTGCTCTTCAATTTTCTTTTGAAAAATCATTTGAATGGGGAGGATCTCCAAGGACCGGACTTTGAGGTGCTGCAGAATTTGGAAGTTGTGGGCCGGATTTTGCTCTTCAATTTTGATTTTTAAAATCAATGTAATGGACATTGGGCTGGACAAGCTGCTGCATGAATGGAGTGTGTTGGGCCGGATTTGTTTAACCAGCTCTTCAATTAAATTCATTTGAGTTGGGCCGAAAATTAAATGCTTTGATTTTGAAGAATAGGCCGGTCTTGGACTTGAAGTGCTGCAGGCTTAGGAATTGCTGCATGAATGAAATGGTCGGAGGATATAGCTTGTTATTTTGAAAAATCAAATGAGAACTCCATGGGCTTGATTGCTGCAGCTGGACTTAGCTCTTAATCAAATGAAGCTCCATTGCTTTGGTGTGCAGGTAAATGAAATGGAGCGGTGCTACATTGAATTGTTGGACTGGACTTGATTTTCAATTATTTGTGAAAATCAATTGGGGCTCCTATATTAGGCTAGAGAAGAACAAAAAGCAAATTCAAAGGATGAGATTGTTGCTTGGGGCTCAAGACAAATCCAATGGCTCATATTCATTGAAGATTACTATAAATAGGGGTAGAGAGTGAGGGGTTAGAGGTGTGAAAATTTTGTAAACTCCTTTTGGAGAGCAGGGCTACTCTTAATTGAGAAGGCCTTTCAAAATTGTAACTTTAGTTGCAATTAATAATAATAATTTTTTCACCACTTTAAATTTTTCTCTTCTTCTCTTTATTGGATGATGAAGATGAAGATGAAGATGGAGAATTATTTGAAGGTTTGCATTTCTTTTCTTTTTTTCTTTTATTGCTTATTAGTGTAGATTTATTTCTATGCTTGTAGTTTAGATTTTATTTTCTTGTTAAATAGCCAAGAGGCTAGAACCCTCTTGCCTTAGATTTATTTCATGCTTATAGAATAGATTTATTTTCTTGCATTTAATTCTTGTAATTTTATTTTGTAGTTTAGATTTTGCAATTTATTTTGTAGTTAGATTTTAATTTCTTATACTATTCACCTTGAGGCTAGAACCCTCTTAGGTTTAGTTTTTTTTTTTGTTTATTTTTATTTTGTTTGATTCGCCTTTAGGCTAGAACCCTCTAGGGAATCACCCTTTTCTAAGAAGTGGGTTCAATTGTAGATTACCCATATCTATAATTGAATCCACCATCTTTAATTTCTTGCATTTTCTTTTATTCTTGAATTTTATTTTCTTTATTCTTGATTTTTATTTTCCTTTTCCTTCTTGCCTTATTGATCATATTCATTCTTTGTCACATCCACTCTCACTTATATCTCGTTGTGTGTTTATTGTGAAAGAACTACTTGGAGATTAAAGATCAAGATTTGGAGATTGAGGAATTGGAGATTCGCTTGTGGTAAGTCTTCTTCCTTATATTTTCAATTCCACACCTTTAGTTAGTTTCTTACAATTAGTGACAATTAGGATCTTTAAAAAGAAAAAAAAGATTTTATTTTTGTTAACCATAATAAAATTTACCCTCCACTTTGACATTTACTAACAAGATAATAAATCCAAATAATTTTCCCTTCTCATTTGTTTGATTGTTAACCCTAATTAAAAAAAACATTTTCTCTTTTCCATCCATTTTAGTTGCTTTTAATTCATAGGGTTGCATTTCATATTGTTAGTAGGAATTCACCAAGTGATTTGAGCATCTTGATTTGACACACTTAAAATATTTTTAAGGGCAAAACCCCGTAATCAAGATAAGGTGAGGGATTTCATCACCCTTTCCTTAGCCCAAAAATCACTAATTCCTCACTACACCACCCAAGCCTAATAAAACTCATTAGATGTTGGCCCCTAAGGATTCGAGCTCAATAAGGAACAAGAAATCCTTAAGTGAACCGGTTTAAGTTTTCTCAGATTAGTTGGTATCTAAGGCAAGGTTTAGGGGTTGCGTAAAGCGCTCCGCAAGGAAAGAGGTACTTAATTGATCTTTGATCACCCTCTAGTACTATCCTTACCTGGCTAACTACCCGGGTAAAACTTTTATCTTTTCACTTTAGGAATTTTTGGTTAGGAGCTAGTCTAGTTGAGTTAGGCTTAACCCTAGAGTTAAAGTGATTGAAAAATGATTGATTTTGATTTGTTTTAGTTAGGATTTTTCATTTTCTTCTTTAAAAAAAACTAACTTTTATTTTTCTCTAAAAAAAAAGTATAAAAAAATTTGTTTTTAGTGCATGCAAAATGTGGATTAGGGACAATACACATCAACAAATTCATTTTGAACAAATGGCTAATCCACAAGTTTTTCAAAATTTATGTTATCTCAATATGATTGAAATTTCCAATGAAGTTCAGGAGTTTGTAGAGAGTCCATATCAGTATTCGGTAAATGATCCATTTTTTCCAACCTACAACCCAGGTTGGGCAAGTTACACAAACATTGCATGGAATCAAGGAAACCACTCCGAAACTCAAAACTTCACTCCCTCTTCGACCCAACATTTTCCTAGGGAAAATACAGTTCCTTTCAATTCTCATCCACAATTTCAACAACCCAGTCTGTCACATTAAAATCAGTCTCCACATCATCAAGTTGTAACTCACACTCCTCTTGATACAGATCATGATGAACGTCTAAATATTTTGGAAAAAGGTTTTGAAATCATAATTAAGGCATCCACACTAGCCACGGATATGTTAACTCAAACATCCTACACGATGAACTCCTTTATGCAATCAACCGAACTCATACTTAACTCTAACACTCAAGCCATAGCTAGATTAGAAACCCACATTGATCAACTAGCTAGTGCCATAAGTGAAAGAGAGGAAGGAGAAATTTTGAGTCAACCCGTGGTCAATCCTAAGGACACTAAAATGAATGCACTACAGTCAGGAAAACAGGTCGATAATTAGGAAAGAACACCTTTAAGCCAAATTCTTGTCCCAATTCATTCTTCCCCGGATAATTCAATTCAGGAAAGACCGGGGGAAGAAGAAGAAGAGTCAGATCTAAGTTTTGAGGAAATTTTCGGTGAGGAGCTAAAAATATTAGGAGAAGCAGATCGGGTTTGTCAAAATAAAGAAACTGTATTGGACAATTGCTGCTTTGAACTGAATTTTGAAAAACTCTTTCTTGATGAACTAAGATTTTTAGAAAATAAACAACAACCAAATTTTTATACATCAACCATGAATCATGGGGTTGAGAAAATTGTTAAAGAAAAATTGGTTGTTAGCGAACACACATTCACAAATCAAGAATCTGAGTCCAATATGCATGACACCAATAATACCTACCTTCCATTGCCACAAAAATCATTGAACACACCGGAATGCTTAGAATTTCAGCACATTGTTGATTATATCATGTTGAATTTATTTAAAATCCGTGGGAGAATTTTCAGCAATAAGGTAGGATTCAATGTAGAACATGAACTCTTCATGTTGAATATTTCATTCTACATTGTTTATTTTGTTTATTTCAGAATAATAAAAAGAATTTATTCTTCTCTCATTTGAGAGTTTCTTGTTCAGTTGTTAAAAAAAGAAAAAAAAGAAAAGAAAAAAAAAAGAAAAAAAAGAAAAAAAAGAAAAAAGAGAAAAGAAAAAAAAAGAAAAAAAATTAAATTTTTTGATTTCATCGTCCTCAGACCAAAGGTAATTGCAGATTTTTATTAGCCGACCAAATGTAAGTGCTTTACTTCTTATCTGCTTTACTTTATGCATCATAGAGTTTGCATTGAGGACAATGCAAAATTTAGGTGTGGGGGTGGGAATTAGTTATTTTTTCTCTTTATTTTACATTTTTAGTTACATTTTCCCCCTTTTTCTTAAAAAAAAAAATTTAAAAATATCGTCACTTGCCAAATTAATAGAGTTATGTAATAATCAATTTATTTGATAAATTTAAAATTTTCTAATCCCTAGTTGGTTATTTACTTAAGTTCACTTTTTATGATAACTCTAAATAAATTTCTTAAGAAATGATTTTCAAAGTAGTATACTTTACTTAAGCCTTAACTTGGATTTTTATTTAAAATAATGAAATTTTTGCATGCTTATCTTAGAGTTGAAAATAATTTTTCAAAGTGTCTTGATTTACATATTTTCCAAAATATATATACATATACAAAAAAATATATATATTTGCAAAAGAAGAGTGCGAAAAATGGGTACCAAAAAGAAAAAAAAATCTTGAATTCGAGGTGATTCTATCTTATAAAGCCTAAGCTGACCGAGTAATTAAGTCCAAGGAGTATTTCCATACTTAATGACCTAAGCCCATTTGGGTTGGGATCCATTGACCCAAAACTCGTTAAATGGTCACTTAGAAAGCCCGTTAAAGTAAAAAAAAAATCACCAAGAAAGAAAGAGTTTAAAAAAATTAAAATAAATAAATAAATAAATAAATAAAAAACTAATAAATATTTTATAGTTGTATATATGGTCTTAGAAAATATTTTAAATCAAGCAACTTGAAAATTATTTAAAACAAAGAGTTAGCATGTTCTTTTCAAAACTTTTAAATTAAATTTCTAAGTTTGGCTTGGTTTTGTATTGCTACAATGAGAAGATTTTCTTAAAAATATACCTTAGAGTTATATATAAAAATATTTTCTTGAGTGATAACTGGCTCCAATTAGATTATCTAAAAGTTATCAAGTGAATTTAGTTATTTACTGATTTCTTTAATTTGGCAAGTTGACCGAATTTTGTGGGTATATTTACTGTAAACCCTCACGAGACTACAACTCGTCCACTAGGGTAACCTAGGGGGTTTAAAGGCTTGTTGTATGTGCTAAATACAACCGCGATTCCTGCAAAAGTGAGTTAGGATTTTTTTTATTTTCTTTGCTAGAGGACTAGCAAAAGTTTAGGTGTGGGGGTATTTGATAATCATATTTTTATTACAATTTTATATCCTCATTATCTATTTTACATGAATAAATATATGCACATAAATATAAATAAATATTATTAAATGTAAAAACCCCTCAAACTCTCTCTTCTCTATTTTTGTAGCATTTTAGAAGCACATTGAAGCAAAAAGCCAACAGAACCGGACTGCTGGACTTGGTTGTAGAGGCTTGGAATTTCAAAATCAAACGTGGACTTGAACGCAAATAATTGAAATGAAGTGGGCTTTTATGCATTTATTCAAGATTACAAAACCGGACTTATTTGCAAAATGACTTGTGGACTTTGCTCTTCAATTTTCTTTTGAAAAATCATTTGAATGGGGAGGATCTCCAAGGACCGGATTTTGAGGTGCTGCAGAATTTGGAAGTTGTGGGCCGGATTTTGCTCTTCAATTTTGATTTTTAAAATCAATGTAATGGACATTGGGCTGGACAAGCTACTGCATGAATGGAGTGTGTTGGGCCGGATTTGTTTAACAAGCTCTTCAATTAAATTCATTTGAGTTGGGCCGAAAATTAAATCCTTTGATTTTGAAGAATAGGCCGGTCTTGGACTTGAAGTGCTGTAGGCTTGGGAATTGCTGCATGAATGAAATGGCCGGAGGATATAGCTTGTTATTTTGAAAAATCAAATGAGAACTCCATGGGCTTGATTGCTGCAGCTGGACTTAGCTTTTAATCAAATGAAGCTCCATTGCTTTGGTGTGCAGGTAAATGAAATGGACCGGTGCTACATTGAATTGTTGGACTGGACTTGATTTTCAATTATTTGTGAAAATCAATTGGGGCTCCTATATTGGGCTAGAGAAGAACAAAAAGATTTTCAATTATTTGTGAAAATCAATTGGGGCTCCTATATTGGGCTAGAGAAGAACAAAAAGCAAATTTAAAGGATGAGATTGTTGCTTGGGGCTCAAGACAAATCCAATGGCTCATATTTATTGAAGATTACTATAAATAGGGGTAGAGAGTGAGGGGTTAGAGGTGTGAAAATTTTGTAAACTCCTTTTGGAGAGGAGAGCTACTCTTAATTGAGAAGGCCTTCCAAAATTGTAACTTTAATTTGCAATTAATAATAATAATTTTTTCACCACTTTAAATTTTTCTCTTCTTCTCTTTATTGGATGATGAAGATGAAGATGAAGATGGAGAATTATTTGAAGGTTTGCATTTCTTTTCTTTTTCTCTTTTATTGCTTATTAGTGTAGATTTATTTTTATGCTTGCAGTTTTGATTTTATTTTCTTGTTAAATAGCTAAGAGGCTAGAACCCTCTTGCCTTAGATTTATTTCATGCTTATAGAATAGATTTATTTTCTTGCATTTAATTCTTACAATTTTATTTTGTAGTTTCTAGAACCCTCTTGCCTTAGATTTATTTCATGCTTATAGAATAGATTTATTTTCTTGCATTTAATTTTTGCAATTTTATTTTGTAGTTTAGATTTTGTAATTTATTTTGTAGTTAGATTTTAATTTCTTATACTATTCACCTTGAGGCTAGAACCCTCTTAGGTTTAGTTTTTCTTTTTGTTTATTTTTATTTTGTTTGATTCACCTTTAGGCTAGAACCCTCTAGGGAATTACTTTTTCTAAGAAGTGGGTTCAATTTTAGATTATCCATATCTATAATTGAATCCACCATCTTTAATTTCTTGCATTTTCTTTTATTCTAGAATTTTGTTCTTCAGTCTTGATTTTTTATTTGTTTCTTGATTTTATTCATTTTTTCCTTCTCACCTTATTGATCATACTCATTCTTTTTCAAATCCACTCTCACTTACACTTGCACATATTTACACATCATTTTCACTATCTCAATCTCTTCACAATCACATTCACTTATCACTCCTACTTGTCACGCACACAACATAAGAACCGATTTCATATTTTCTCCTACAAAACACCTTCCTCGTGGGATCGATATCTTAAATACTATAACTTGATACGGTTGTGCACTTGTAACCTTTTTGGTACATGTTTATGCCGCATCAATAGGGTTGCAAATAACTCTTTGTTGCCCGTCATATGATGTGAGCAACCACTATCAAGGTACCACATCTCCTTACGTCGTTGCCGTGACGTTCCCTACAAAAGATGAAGATGAAGATGTAGTAGCTTTAGGTACCCATGTCTTGGGTCCTTGGTGGTTAGTAGTCTTGGTACCTTTGGGTACCCATATCAATTCATAAAAACCATGGTTATCTTTAATTCTACAATGAGTAGAAATGTGTCCATGTCTCATACAATAAGTGCATACAAAATTTCTTTTGTATGTACGAATGTTAGAACCATGAAACCTATTTCTATCATGGTGATTATAGTTAGCATAAGCATGAGTGGGTCTAGTTCTACAACTCTCAATTTCTAATCTTTCAATCTTTGATCTTAATTGCTTATTCTCGAAATCGAGATCTCCTAGCAATTCATCTTTTAGAGCAAGAGAGGTTGTTAATTGTTCTAGCTTAATATCACAAGAGGCATGCAATCTTTTAAAAGAAGAATATTCTTTAGACATTCTTTTAAATTCAAAGTTCAACTCTTCTAAAGCCATAGCTATGTCACATTGCATATAGAAAGATTCACTTTCGGCCTCGGATATTACCTCATGTTCATTTGCCATGAAACAAACATTTGGGTCATGAAGAGCAAGTTTGGCTCCTTCTTCATCACTATCCGAGTCACTTGGTTCGGATTCTTCCCATCCGGCATACATAGCCTTCTTCTTCTTGTACTTCATGTACTTTTCTTTGAGCTTGGGGCAATCCTTAGCGATGTGACCCGGTTCATTGCACTCAAAACATTTACCTACACGAGAGGAAAACTTGTTGTTAGATCGGGGGTTAAATTTTTTGTTCATCTTTATGAGTCTAGAGATTCTTCTAGAGAGATGAGCCACTTCTCTAGAAAAATCGACTTCACTCTCCGACGACGAAGATGAGTTGTCACTAGCTCCTTTGAGAGCTATGGTCTTCAACTTTGGTGACGGCTCCTCAACTTCACGTGATGGCACTTCCTCCTTCTCCTTCCCCTTGAGCTTCTTCTCATGCACTTTGAGCTTTCCGATGAGGCTATCGAGAGCTAAGGTAGTGAGGTCATGAGCTTCCTCAATGGCCGTAGCTTTGGGCTCCCATGCCGGAGTCAATGAGCGAAGTATCTTGTAGTTCATCTCTTGAATGGATAATTGCTTATCTAGACCAAGTTCATCTCTTGAATGGACAATTGCTTATCAAGACCATGTAATTCATTGATGATATTAGTAAAACGGGAAAACATAGCATCAATGGATTCATTAGGAAGCATTTTAAATAGCTCATAATCATGCATAAGTCCACTAATCTTAGATTCCTTAACTTGGGGGGTTCCTTCATGTGTGATACATAATTTTACCTAAATTTCGTATGCGGTTGCACACGTGGAAACTCTATTGTATTCATTGGGGGAAAGACCACAGATTAAGGCGTTCATGGCCTTAGCATTGAGATTGGCAAGGTGCCTTTCATCATCGGACATGTTCTCAACTTTGGACTTCTCTACATATTTCTTTTCTATAAGCCCTAGGATGTCCCAATAAGCAAAATTGCTTCCGGTGAAGAGTGGTGGTCTAGTGGTGGATTGTCCTTCTAACATATGCATATTAAAAGAGGCCTCCATTAGATCTTTTCTCTAAGACGGTTAAACAAAAAATTAATATAGAGACCAAGCTCTGATACCAATTGATGGACCCTAGAGGGGGGGTGATTAGGGTCAAGTGGCTCTAATATGCAATAAAAATTAAACACAAGCAAATCACAATATTCTAATGCAATCAAAGTAAAAGAGATAGGGTTAGGAATCGTTATCCTTTGACGCGCGATGTGTTAACGAGGTTCGGTCCGCTGACCTACGTCCCCGCTCCCCACTCTCGAGGAGAAATCCACTACTTTCCTCTCAATCTCTCACTACACAGTTGATCTCAACAGATCACACTCCCTCACAGTTGATCTACACAAGATCACACTCACACAGCAGTAGAAATGATGCAAGACTCTCTCTTTACAAGTCCCTATGGCAAAGAGAAAGAGTACTGAAGCTGGGAACTGAATCACACACAAAAACAGAGAGAAAACACAGAAACCAGACTTTAAAAATTTTTCTCAGGAAGACAGCGTCTCTCTGGTTTTTGCAGAAGTTAGGGCAACTTAGAAGATGAAGGAGAAAGGGTTTAAATAGGATAGATTAATCATTTTAAAATCACAACCCAATCTTCCCAATTAAGAAAATAATCTCCTATTCAGACTATTACCACAGACTGTGCCAAACATAGTTAAGTGATAGCACAGTAACCAAGGCAATCGACCGTTTGAAAAAGCTCTCGATTGACCGAATAAACTTTCGGTCGACCGCCAGAACGTTCGGTCGACCGAAATGATGAATTCGGTCGACCGACCGAAAATCCGGTCGACCGCGAGCAGGTTTGAAAACAAAGAAAACAAGCAGAGAGTTTATCGGTCAACCGGTGCGGTCGACCGATAGAAAAATCGAGTTTTCGATCGACCGCACCGGTCGACCGACAAACTCTCTGGAGTCCAGTGACGAAAAAGCTAAAGTACGGTCGACCGGTGCGGTCGACCGCATTTTGATATACTCCAGAATAGTGTTTTAACTCAACCAAAAATATTTAGAAAATATTTATTTGACCTCTGAAAATTATGGAACTTTGTAAAATATTTTTAATGCTAAAAACAAACTGTTTGAAAAAGGAATTTTGCAGATAGGTCCTCATACTTGTGAAAAATAATATTTTGTGAAAAATGTTTAAAAGCTTAAGTATGAAAACGTGTGTGTGAGTCCCAATAGCTTCAAGTGAATTCAATAACTCTTTGCCTACATTCTAATACTAGAGAGAGAATAAAAATTAGCTAATATCCTCACATAGATTACAATTCTTGAGTCTTGATATAGCTTGAGTTTGGATGAAGCTTTTATATGAATTTGTTGTTCTTGAAATAACATTGCTTCATCACTATGCCTCCTCCTCCTTTGGATATCATCGTTGTAACGTATATTCCATCCAATCCTCCATGAATGGCACTAACAAGCTTGATAAATGAATTTACTATATTTGCACTCAATAAGCCATTAGTACCGTTAATGGTGGTTGTAAAACATCATCAAAACATAAGGGCTAACACTATTAATACAACCCAGGGGCCAACCGCTATGAATCTCGCTCCGACGCTCGACATTCTCAAAAAGTTGGAGGACGACCTACGTAAGACGACCACTGCCATTAGCCAAGGTGTTAAGAGGTACTATGACGTGCTCCCCTTCGTGGCTGAATGTCTTGAGGATGTTCAACGTGTGGGTGGCCCTCAGCTTGCCCAGCGATGTGAGCGAGAGATCCACTATTTGGAGGGGTTGATATACCGCTTGGAGGGGCTGGTTCATGCCGACCCTAAAGACGAGCCGACGCCTCTAGCGATGAGTGCCCTGTTTGTACACGAGGCTTTGGCGAGGCATATCCTGGAGAAGGAGGCTCAGCTTAGACACCTGCGCAAGCAACATCGTGCTTTGCTGGCTTAGATGGATGCCTATCTTGATGTCGCTTTCTTCCTGGATGCCGAATCCCTCAAGGGAGAGGAAAACCTGAAGAAGCTCGAGTGTTAGAAAGTGCGGGTCTGTCGCTTCATTGAGGAGGAGGTAAAGGCGCTATAGATCCTTCGTCAGGAAGAGGAGGATGGTGAGGCTGCTCTCGCCAAGCTTCAGTAGCGACAAGAGGAGAAGGTCCAAGCTAGGCACGAGGCAGAACTTGCGGATGTCAAGGCTTGGATCACCACCTTCAGCCTGTTGAAGTTGATTTAGGATGTTCTTCTTTTTATGCACTGCTGTAATTTTGCTGATGCTCGTTGCATCTTCGTTCAAAACATAATGTTTTTTAAATTCAGCTTGGAATAGCGTTATGTCTTTGATTGATTTTGATTTTACACGTGTCACTTTTCCTTATTTTTCTGCGTTGATTTATGCTTAGGACTTTTGGAAAATCCTCGGTGGTCATTGTGTTTGACTCACCTTTACTATACGTTGCTTGAATCAAGCTAGCTACAGTGTCTTCCGTAGTGTGGCTGGCCTTCGAGGAGTTTGTCTTAGACTTAATTGCTAATATCCTCCTCCACCCTTGGCTATTCGAAGTGTGGGGTTAGGTTAACTCTGACTCTCGTGTTGTAGTTCAGGCGGGTTTTAGATGTTGAAGGTTAACAATCTAACTAAAATAGAGCAGTTGCTTATGCATGCGACCAAATAGGTGTCCTAACAATGACTCGCCATTTGGCAAGTTGCTATTCGGGGGGCGATTGGAGCATGTCGCCTTGTAAGCCGCCCTTAATGAACATCATCGTTCATGTGGACGATGATATCAGGTTAATCAAATTGTTTAGGGACGTAGGAGTATAACGATTGATTGTTGTAGGAGCCGTCGCATGGTGGGCTGCTACTCATCGATCATTCTGGGAGAATGTTAGAACATTCCGAATAGGTTAGGTCGTTCAAGGACGTATGAGTGTGACGACCGACCGGGATAGCAACACGTCGCATGGTAAGTTACTACTCTACCAGTGTTACTCGTGAGAGTGATGAGGCCGATTATTAGAGGTGATTATTAACCTGATAGAATCATGTTACAATCGGGACAACTATGAGGGCCTATCATCCTATAGGAAAGGATTGATAAGTTGATATTGTTTGAGGTGTAGATGTTAACATGACATGATTTCTTGTTGCGATTTGGGAAACTATGTGGGCTTACCATCCTATTAGAGGGGATTGGTAAGTTGATTTTGTCAGAGGTAAGGGTTAACATAACATTGGGAGTTCGTCCCATCGTCCTATTGAAGAGGATCAACAAGGGAAATTTGGAGGAGACCATCAGAGGTGAAAACAACTTGACAGTTGACTTTGGCCCTAACCATAAGAAGGTCTGACCAGGTGGAGATCTGGGTCATCCCTAAGAACACTACACGTAGTGTCTTATAGGGGTTTCCCATGAGTAGTGGCTTATACTCTTGTGTACGTCGGGGTACATGAGTTAGGAATAGTTTAGCCTCGTGTACCAGTTGGAGGGTAAGGTGATAGTTTAGACTCTTGCACTAGTGGGAGTATAAGGGGGCAGTTTAGACTCGTGCACCAGTGGGAGTATAAGGGGGCAGTTTAGACTTGTGCACCAGTAGGAGTATAAGGGGGCAGTTTAGACTCGTGCACTAGTGGGAGTATAAGGAGGTAGTTTAGACTCGTGCACTAGTGGGAATATAAGGGGCTAAGGGTAGTACTTCTTTAGGAATTTACCATTGATAGGCATCATGATCTTATCGCCGTTTGATTTAACAAGACGATAGGCTCCATTCGAAGAGACCATCTCTACTACGAATGGTCCTTCCCATTTGGGCTGGAACTTGCCCTTCTTTTTAGAGTTGAGAATCATCGATTGTCGAATAGCAAGGACTAATTCTCCCTCCTTGAAGGATCGGCGTTTGACTTTCTAGTCAAAAGCCTTAGCCATTCAGGCCTGGTAGAACTCAATATGCTACTGTTGGGCTTCAAGCCGCCTTTCATCCAGCGCTTCAGTTCTGTGAGACGCCATTGGTGGTTATCCTTGGTCATCATCCCTACCACTAGAGCGACATGGAGAGATGGAATTTGAATCTCTAATGGTAACACGGCCTCATAGCCTTATACTAATGTGTAAGGCGTGGTGCCAGTCGGTGTACAGACCGTCGTGTGATACGCCCATAAGCTTTCGTCAAGCTTCTCGTTCTAATCGCGTTTGCAAGTGGAGGTCAGGTTGGTCAGGATTTTGATGATTGTTTTGTTGAAGGCTTCGGTTAAACCATTCGCTGAAGGGTTATAAGCCGTAGAGGAAAGGTTCTGGATTCTGAACTTGTCACAGAACCGGGTGAATGCATGACTAACAAATTGCGTGCTGTTGTCGTGAATTATACACCGGGGTATGCCGTATCGGTATATGAATGCATGACTAACAAATTGCGTGCCGTTGTCGTGAATGATACACCGGGGTATGCCGTATCAGTATATGACGTGATGCTTAATGAATTGAATTATGTTGTTGGTTTTGACTTCTCTTAAGGGGACGGATTCGACCTATTTGGAGAAATAGTCAGTGATTGTGAGGATGAAATGGTGACCCCTTACTTATGGGGGGGGATATTGGCCCGACGATATCGATCCCCATGCTTCGAATGGCCATGACGCTGTCGTTGGGTGCAGGTCTTTAGGAGGTTGGTGCATATAATTAGCATGAATTTGGCACGTATGGCAACATTTTGCGTAAGCAACTGCATTGCCGACCATCCCGGGCCGAAAGTAGCCTATCCTCCATAGATGATCCCAAAGCTTGGACCGGGCTAGTGAGCCCCACAGGTTCCATCATGGGCTTTGCGCAGAGCTTCCTATGCTTCCATCTTTGAAAGACATTGAAGTAGCAAACCATCATATGGTCTATGATACAACGCTTTCGTGGTCAAGTCTTAGTAGAACCTTGAAGGCGCGCCGGCAGACAGATGTAGGCGTATAAAACTGCTTATAGGTCCCTTAACACAGCTCGACACGGCCACTCAGTCCGAGCCACCTAGGGGTGGCTCGGTGGCCGAGCCACCACCTGGTGGCTCGGCCAGAACCGAGCCACCAGGAGGTGGCTCGGTGGCCGAGCCACCTGGGCCAATCCCAGATCTGGGCCCAGATCTGAGCCCAGATCTGGTTCTAAATGCCTATAAATAGACTTGGTGGCTCATTGTTTTGGAGGTTAGACTTTTCTGAGGTTAAACTCTGCTGGATTGAGATCTCAATTTTGGAGTTTTGAAGCTTTGAAGACTTGGACACTTTCAGATCTAGTTCTTGGTGATCATCCACGTCAAACAAGACAGGAGTTCGAGAGAGAGATCAGATCTGAGATCTACACGGTTACCCTCCGGATCAAAACTTGGTTTTTGATCCCGAGAAGAGTATCGATTTCGCTTGGTCGATTTCGATTACTAAAGGCTATTATTTCCTTGGTGAAATAGTACCCTCGGCTGTTATTTCCTTCGTGAAGTAGCACCCGTCATACCGTGTAGATCCGACTGGATCAAGATCGCACGGTAGTCCACGGATTAACCCCGGCGCAGGCGAAGAACCCACACAAGCAAGAGACCACAAAACAGGATCTTGCGATTTGTTCTAAAGGAAAGTTGTAATTTTTATTTTTTTCTTTGATTTTGTTGTAACCAGATCTTATAAAAAGATCGGATCTTTTATAACCGAAAAACTGTTACTGAAGAGAACAATGAATTCAATGAAAGCAATTTTCCCCGTGAACAATCTGACGACCACAGTGGGAGCCACCGATCTCGCTGCCAAGATCGTTGCGTCGCAGTCGTGGATCTCGATCCCGATCGAGGAGGAGGTCGAGTATGAATTTGACCAACAAAAGTTCGAGGAGTATCTGTCATCCTCTGAATCCACCTCCCCCCGCAAGTCCAAGAAGTTCTCCTCCAGGAGAAAAGTCCGTTGGTATGAAGAAGTGTAGAATGCCAACGAAGATCTCACCCCAATTGATGCCGAAGTTGCATCGGGTGAAGCTCCACCGACCTCCAACCAGGTCAAACCTGTTCTCGCCAATGCCTCCACCGTTGAGGGCGTAGTGACTCTCTCGAAGAGAGCCCGCCAGAGGTGACGTCAAAGCCTGGCGCGACAACTCGCAAAGGCGATGGAGTCCACTGATGGAGTCCGCTATAACGCGGATCTGAAGAATAGGAGAGGTAAGCAGCCTCAACAAACAATGAATGGCAGCTCCTCCAAGCCACCAACGAATGAATGGATTCGTGTCAAACGGAATCGTTCAACACTTGATGAGCGCATTCGCAAGCGCCACGCACTGTCAGCGCAGACACGGGCTCAAGTCCAAGAAGCCCGCAGAAGACTGCAGAAGGAAGTGGCCAAAGCGATTCAGGCTAAAGAGCAACCTTTGCAGCCTTCAGCAAAAGTTCAACCTCCGGCGAACCAACCTAAAACGCTAATAATTCCCATAGCTACTCCGGGAGATCACGCAGAATCATCCTGAAGAAAGAAGTCAGTTTTGGAGCGCCTCGGTCCACTTCCCGATGGACGGTGCAAAGCTCCAGTTCAAGAACGTTTGGGCCCGATAAAGAAGCCCCGAACGGCTCAACATGCTGGGCGTCGCCGCCACCCTCAACATGACAAAGAGATCAGGGCAGCTAGGTGCACCAATTTGTGCATTGAACTCCAGGAGCCCGTTGAGAACTCACGCCTACAAAGGCGTGTTTCGAGGCGCGTGACTCTTGAAAGCCCAAGAAAGACAGTTCGCCCTCAGAAGAAAACATTATCGTCTGATGACGATAGCGTTATATCTAAGAAGTCGTACTAACACACGATAGGTTACTCCGACCTTCAAGCAGACGAGTTGTACTATCGTGCTGGGGGTACGAGTAAAACCAGGAAAAGGAGTCCTTGAGAACAAGAAACTCAATGCCCCTGTTCTAAACTCATTCGGGCAGTATTGTCTGAGTGTAACTGCATCAAGACAGTTCCTGAAAGAGTTTTGGTTTTCGAAAGACTTAGTACCAAAACGCCAAAACCAAGGCCTAGGCGTTTCCGACGAAGGAGAGCGGTGGTTGAAGACGGAGAATTTCTGAGGGTCACCACTAATATGACCAGCAAAGGAACATCGACACAGGATAATCCCAAGTCGATTCCGGAAGCATCCCGGCGTATAACCCGTCTGCAGTCTGGAGCCATCAAACGAGGAACTTACGGTAGGGTTCGGACAAGATTAGCTTCAGAAGATGAAGAATCGGATGCCGGCTCTGCGGTCGCATCAGATAATACGGTATCCAGCGAGGGACAACCCCGCGAGGCACTTATGATAAGTGCGGAACAAGTGGCCAAGATGCTTGAAGAAGCCATGGCTAAACAACAGGAGAGCTTCAGGTTCGAAATGCAGATGGCCATGCAGAACATGAGAGAAATGCATGACCAACAAATCTAAGCACTGACAAACCAGCAAGGCGAACCAAGTCGTCGTAACCAGGTTAATCAGGAAGATGAAGATACAAATGCGAATGAAGCTCATAATGCCAATAATCCTCCCGTCAATGCTGGGGGTGGTAACGAGAATGCCAGCGAAAACACAGGTGAAAACTTGAAGATCAAGAACCTCGAGAGCAAAATCAACACATTGATTTCCGCTCAAGAGATAAAGAAAACAGGCATTCCTTGTCTATACCCAAGAGAATGGGAATCGATCCCATATCCGGCGAAGTTCAATCTAATTAACTTCACGCCATTTAATGGGATGGGTTCACCCACTCAGCATTTGATTTACTTCAAATCACACCTAGGGGTTATCTCTGGTAATGAGCCTCTGATGGTACGGTCCTTCGTTGGCACTCTTCGTGGAGCCGCCTTCGATTGGTATCGCCACCTCAAGCCAGGAAGCGTGAATAGCTGGGATGATATAGAGACTAAATTCCTCGCTAACTTCTTTGAAGACGACACCGAGATATCCATCGGGTCGTTGCTTGACGAAAAACAAAAAGACGGGGAATTGGTTGATACCTTCGTCAAAAGGTTCAGGAACAAGGCGATGAACTGTCGGGACCCGATCACTGAGGAGTTCATTCTCCAGACTTGCCACAACAACCTCGCATTGGACGTGTTGGAAGCAATGGGGACAACACCGTCCAAAACATGGAAGGATTTGAAGGTCCGAGGAGAGCAAGCCGAACGATTCCTCAGAAGAAAGAAGGCAGAAAGAGGCCAACAGGCGACGAATGCTCCGCAACAGAATTTCGTCCCACGAGGGAAAGGTAAGGCACATGCTAATGCAGTTGATGCTAATTAAACTTTCTAATTGCAACCTCAGCAACAGCCACAGCAACAAGCACCACAACAATCTCGGCAACAACGGCCTCAGAAGCAGAAATCTTCGGAGCCAAGATTTCCTAAAGTGTACTCCTTCAAAGATGACGAAGTTCCCGACATCTTTAAGTACCTGTTGGAAAATAACAAGATTCAGCTGCCGTCGATCGTGGATCAAGAAGGGGCTAGCAAAGTGACGGATCCGAAGTATTACGCATACCATAGGGAGGTCCATCACCCTACCAAGTCATGCTACCATCTCAAAGATAAGATCCAGGCGTTAATTGATGTAGGCGTCATAACCCCGAAGCCGTCCAAGAATGTCGGAGCAAATGCAGTATCAATCAGCTTTGGATCGGTGCCCACAGCATGGTTAAACCAGAGCGCATCACCAAAGTAGGAATGAAGATGGTGAACGACGACCCACATGGACTGCGCCAAAAAGGACTTGTGCCACACACAGCCCCAAACGGCGAAATCCTCTGGGTCCATCCTGATCTTATTGAAGACGATCAGTGGACGACTTCCTCAACCTGAAAGGGTAAAGGCAAGTCCTATAATGCTACCTCCGCGATATTCGAAGAGGATGGTAATGAAGCTCCTACCTTCCCGCTCTCCGAAGAAGAACAAGAAGTCTTTGCCACTAGAAGCGGAAATGAGTATCACTTCAACTATCCATCACCTAGCGATTAGTTAGCTGAGCAGGGGGTGACTAAGCAAGGACCAGCCAAAACTCTCACGGAGCTGGGTGTGATTACGGCTCCTAAACTGGTTAAAGAAGCTTGATGACAACCGGGTAATAAACAGAAAGAAAAGAAGCCCCAGGAGGTTCAGAATCTGAAGCAGTCTCGTTTTAATCGTCCGATTGGAAGAGATAAACCAGAAAGCTTAAACACTCCGCACGTCTTTGATATTATGGCTCAACTAGCTAACATCCCAGCGCGGATAACATTGTATGAGTTGCTACGGTTGTCTAAAGAAACCAGGGAAGCCTTGCAAGAAGCCTTGGCCAATTCAGAAGTGTTCCTTACTCAGATCAAGCCGGTACCTGAAGAGCCAGAACCGTTAATTCAACACTGCAATATAGCGGCTAAAAACCTTCCCTGCATTACCTTCACCAAAGAGGATATGCAGACGAAGAATTCAAACCATGATCGACCCCTATATTTCATTGGGTACATTGGCTCCAGCAAAGTCAACCGAATCCAAGTGGATCCATGTTCTGCTGTGAGTATTATGCCGCTTCGCTTGATGCATTTCCTTGGCATTCTAGTTAGTAAGTTGGCGTCCACAGGCACTGTTATCTATGGATTCAACACTAGCGGGTCAAGACCCTTGGGTAAGATCTGGGTAAAGTGTCAAATGGGAGATTTGAAGACAGAAGTCACATGTTATGTGATCGATGCCGAGACTTCATATAACTTACTATTGGGTCGGCCTTGGATCCATAGTAACGTTATAATCCCCTCCACTCTCCATCAGTGTTTGAAATATGTCGACACTGATAATAAGGTTAGGACGGTGGTCGCGGATAAGCAACCATTCAAAGGGTATGAGAATTATTTCACTGATTCTCTCCTTTATGGTAACGAATCCGATACTGAATCATCGGCCCATGGCACGGACAGCGGAGAAGAAGCTGATACCGAAGCCGGATTTGATTACAATGGAGGTTATGTTTTAAACGACATTGTACCCTTTGTAATCAACCTTGACGATGAACAATCGTCAGAGGGCAGTTGTAACTGGCAACTTGCCAATAATGAAATAAATAACGATTTAGAGTACTCCCGGTCTCTTGATGATGTGATAAAAGAATTGTATGATAATCCTGATTTATATATGCCGCTTCGATCGTCCTATATAGCAAATGAACACCTCCAACATTCTTTCGGAACAACCCTGGTCATCCCGACCAAAATAGGAGGTGAAAAAGAAGTGATTTACGGTAAAGGAAAAAGCTCTCCATTACCAGATCATTTTTTAAGGGAAGATGAGAATGATGACAAACCTGGTCGGCATTTATCTAAGTATAGCCTGGATGCGCGCAAGCTTATGGAAAAATAGGGATATGAATTCACACTCGGAGAAGGTTTATACTTCGATCGAGGTCCTCGTATTCCAGCCAAAGCGGCATATGTACCAAAAGGGAAACCGGACGATTATTATAAATACAGACGAGGGTAAGGGTATAAATCTTCTTCAAAAGACGAATGTTGATGGTTAATCAATAACCAATCATCTGAGCAATACAAAAATGGGTACTTGTCTGACTCCTCGGAATGGGATTCCGATACAAGCCTGAGGGAAGCATTCAAAGCCCTAATGGCGAACATGGCTACAGCTGATCCGTCCACAATGGAGAACGATGATCAAATGCCAACATGGGAAGACCCATGGGTTCATCACCTGAACATGCAGTATGGTGATAGGTTCGAACAGAGAGAACCCCCCACTGAAGATAAAATAGTCCAAGTTAACATGGGTGATGAGGCCAACCCAAAGCCTATATTCATCAGTGATAGTCTTCCCTCAAATGAGAAGGAGGAATTAATTGCTCTCATCAGGGAATATATTGACGTCTTCGTGTGGAACAATGAAGACATGCCAGGGCTCGACCCCAATGTGGCAATGCACCACCTCGATATCAAGTCGGACGCCAAACCTGTCAAACAACAGCAAAGACGGTTTCGTCCGCAGATTATGGAAGCCATTGAGGTAGAGGTTAAGAAATTGATCGAATTAGGATTTATCCGAGAGGAGCAGCATCCAGACTGGCTAGCTAATATTGTTCAAGTCATGAAGAAGAACGGTAAAATTAGGATCTGTATCGACTTCAGGGACCTGAATACGGCATGTCCAAAAGATGACTTTCCTCTCCCAATCACAGATGTCATTATCGACAATATGTGCGGATTTGAGAGAATGTTTTTTATGGATGGCTTTTCAGGATATAAACAAATCAAGATGCACCCAGATGACGAGAAGCATACAGCGTTCAGAACGCCCCTTGGTGTCTTTTGCTACACGGTGATGCCCTTCGGTCTAAAGAATGCAGGCGCCACGTACCAGCGAGCAATGACTAAGATTTTCCAAGAACATCTCAGGAAAACAGTCAAGTGCTACGTTGATGATTTGGTTGTAGAAAGCCGCAACAAAGAAGATCACATCAAGGACTTGAAGACGATGTTCGATCTCATGCGGAGTCATCAATTGAAGATGAACCCCACTAAATCCTTCCTTGGAATGTCCAGCGGAAAATTCCTTGGATTCGTCGTCACCACTAAAGGTATACATATCGATCCTGATAAGGTGAAGGCGATACATGAACTGCAACCCCCTAGAAATCTAAGAGAGCTCAGAGGATTGCAAGGGCGTTTAGCTTACATCCGGCGGTTCATCTCAAATCTTTCTGGGAAGTGCCAACTATTCTCTAAGATAAACAAGAAAGGTGGGTCATTTATTTGGGACGACGCCTGCCAAAAAGCATTCGAAGATATCAAAACATATCTGACGAATCCTCCTGTTCTTGTTGCACCAAAATCAGGTAGACCGTTCTTGATTTACCTCAAGGCAATGAACCACTCGATAAGTGCCTTACTAGCATAAGACGATGATAATGGTCACGAACAGGCAGTCTATTACCTAAGTCGGACCTTGGTAGGTGCCGAGTCTTGATATCCGATGATTGAGAAAGAATGCCTCGCATTGGTATTCGTAGTGCAAAAGATGCGGCATTACCTGGTTGGACAGACGATTTACGTCATTTCTAATGTTAATCCAGTACGGGTATTTATGATGCAACTGGCCTCTATGAATTGGCGGTTAGCGAAGTGGGCCCTTCTCTTGTCCCAATATGATTTGCACTTCAAACAGCAAAAGTCGATCAAAGGACAAGCGATTTGTGATCTTTTAGCGGCAAACCCGATAACGAATACGACAGAAGTATATGATGACTTGCCGGATGAAACCCACGAGGTTAACACTACATCGCACCAACAAGTATGGCAATTATACTTTGATGGTGCTTCAAGGGCAGTTAATAGGGCAATAACCCCCGGATGTTCTAAAGTCTCCTCCGGAGTTGGAGTTGTCTTAGTTTCCCTGGGGATGCATGTGATGCCTCGGGCTTATTCATTGACTAGTCCGTGTTCCAATAACATAGCCGAGTACAACGCGCTTCTCATTGGACTCAGTTTCGCCAAGGAGCTGGGGGTCGAATATCTCGAAGCTTTTGGGGATTCTCAATTGATAGTCAACCAAGTCCGTTGAGAGTATGAAGTCAGGAACCAAGACCTGATCCCGTACCACCAGGAGGCCATCAAAATGGCAGATTCTTTTGAAGAATTCTTTATTGAATACATCCCTCATCTCCAGAATGCTTATGCGGATGCACTGGCAGCACTAGCAGTATCACTTGCGCAGCCTCCTGAAACTGAACTATTAGTCACAGTAAGGACGCATCAACTCTGCATATCCATATACGATATGGATATTGAAGAGGAAGATGACGGAAACATAAACGCCAAGGAGGTGAATTCAACTCAAATTAGGTCTGAGTCCCGAGATTGGCGTTTTCCTATCATTGACTACGTCCAATATGGTATTTTGCCAGAGGTTGTAAAAGAAAGGGAATCAATCCGCCGAAGAGCACCAAGATTCTTCTATAATACCGAGACCCATACATTATACCATCGAGGGTACGATGGTTTGTCACTCCGATGCCTTTCGGACAAAGAAACAGAAGAAGTTCTTAAGGAAGCACATGAAGGAGAATGTGGTGCGCATCAGCCCGGTCCCAAACTGTATGATCCCATCAGGAGAATGGGATATTTTTGGCCAACAATGGTTCATGACGCAATCGAATACGCCCGAGAGTGTTATGCTTGTCAAGTACATGCAAATTATATGCACCAACCACCAGAGCGTTTACACACGTCAACCACATCTTGGCCGTTCGAGACATTGGGTATGGACATTGTCGGTCCTATTTTTCCCCCTTCGGTCAAAGGTGATCGATTTATTCTCGTAATCACGGATTACTTTTCAAAGTGGGCTGAAGCAATTCTGCTTAGAGAAGTGAAGACGAACAACGTCATCAATTTTATCAAACATCATGTTATATACCGACACGGCGTGCCAAGCAACGGTCCACAGTTCATAAGCAACGCCTTCATCAGGTTTTGTGACAAGTTCAAAATTCAAGATGTTTCGTCAACAGCTTATTATCCCGCTACGAATGGATTAGCTGAGGCGTTTAACAAGACAATCATTAAGATCCTGTCAAAGCTCGTGAAGACCAATAAACGAGAATAGGATGATAAACTCGGCGAAGCACTCTGGGCTTATCGCACCACCATACGCACACCTACAAGGGCCACTCCATATTCATTGGTATACGGATGTGAAGCTGTGTTACCATTGGAAATCCAAATCCTATCTCTTCGAATCGCTCTCGTAACCGAGATGACGACAGAAGAACAACATCAAAAACGTCTCGAAGAACTCAAAAGGTTGGATGAAAAGCGCTTGGAAGCTCAACAACACATCGAGTTTTATCAAGCCAGAATATCTAGGGCTTTTAACAAAAGAGTCCGACAGAGAAGCTTCAAGGAAGGAGATCTGGTCCTCGCTGCTCGCCGACCGATAATCCTCAACTCCAAGAAGAAAGGTAAATTTGAACCCAAATGGGAAGGACCGTTTGTGATAGACACAGTCTACTCAAACGGCGCATATCGCCTAATTACTCAAGAAGGCACCCGGCAATTGATGCCAATAAATGGGAAGTTCCTGAAAAAATACTATCCCTAGTACATTCAGGATAACCCATTTACCGGGAAGTTCCTTGAAGAATATTACACTTAATATTCTAGAGGATAACCCAAAATCATTGTTTACCACCAAAATCCCTCACTGATCAATTTCAATTGACAGTGAGTCCACCAAAAATGTCTTTCTGGCCTCTTGACTCTTTCCATGAACAAGAGGTCCACTTTCAGTTCAGAGTCCCCTTTCGATAAACGAAAGAACTCCCTTTTTTTTCTCTTTGGTTAAGCCTTCTCATGGTTATAACCGAAGTTGAAATTTCACTTCGATAAATGAAAAACTCATCTTTAGATTAGATAACCAATCCTATAAAAGGTAAGTTTATCTAGATTTTTTAGATTCTCGGAGTGGAGATCCCACTTCTAGTTTCTTTTGCACTGGAAATAGAATATAAAATTCTTCCTTTCCAGAATCAAGGAATAGAATATAAAATTCTTCCTTGTATTCGGGTTCGCCTTCACCCTGAAAGAAGACCGGGAAATAGAATATAAAATTCTTCCTTTTCCGCACCAACCTTTTCCAAGAATTTATCAATCTAGGATTCATCCTAGGAAGTTTATCCCGAATCCTAAGCAGGGATAAGTCTGCGTCTTAACCGTTAAAAAGAACACCCGCCCACATATTCAACATTGTGGCAGGTTGTTATTAATAACACCAAAATCCATGCCTTACACGCATAGGGAAGTTCATCCTGAATCCTAAGAAAGGATATGCCGATGCCTAACACGCGTCGCCGGTTCAGTCTTTCTCCGCAGAAAAAGACACCAGAGTTCGATTCTGGGGTATTCTATCCTGAAGCCTAAGTAAGGATAAGTCAGCGTCTAATACACATTGCTGGGTAGCCTATTCCCGTAACAATGGCTAAGTCTACGTATTCGAAGTCGTAGTAGTGAGTCTCAGAGAATTCACTCTCTTAGCACAACGTTACATGCGGAACGGATTTAGACAATCCGCATGCTAGCCCGATTCAAACGCTAATCGGTAAAGGCTTATCAAACCCGTTGAGGGCTGAGGGTTTGCCAAAAATCCTATGAGTATTATGATCAATCATTTCAAACAGAATAAGGAATTATAATAAAGATAAAGATAAAAACCAGTTCCACTAAGAAAATCAAAAGTCAAAGTATTCAGCAAATGAAATCATACATCAAGCCCATGGCTAAAAATCTGCTGACTAAACTTAGACAGCTTCTCATCATAAGCTTGCCTAAGTTCATCCTGCAACTCAGCTCTGATGGACTCTTCAGTGGAGGCTAAAGTCTTCACAGCAATCTCCTCCGTCTCAACCAGCTTCTGCTTCAGGGATTTCAACTCATTAGATAAAGCAGTGTGGGCTTGCTGATCCTATACCTTCGTCATCTGAAGAATACTCAAAGTCTCCTCTTCTTCACGGAGTTCTCTTCTGAGCTGGTCTATCTTGGTCTCACAAGAGGTAATGGAAAAATCAAGCTTTGTCGAGTGAAGATGATCTAATAACAAGGTTGGTCTCAACTCGGTCTACCCGATCCCGCTGCACCTGAATCTTGAGCTCAGCAAAAATCCGGGTATCGCGCCATATCTGTAAACGAGCATCCAAATGGGCAGCAATGAATGAAGAAGTACCTGCATCCCGAAGCTCACGAAACATCTGAAGCTCGTGCTCTAGACAATCAAGGTCATCAACTATAGCCTTCGCCAGATCCGGGTATCCTGCATCCCTTATTGAATTTATTCTAGAATCAAGGAAAGGTTTAAACTGGTGAAGGAAAAGTCCGCCATAGAAGAGTTTGCCAATCACAGCATTCACGAAGGAGAAGAAGGAGAGGACTTCTATGCAGATGACGATCTTCTCAGGGTCATTGTCTGATAACAACTCCTTCACAATGACATGAAGCCGAGAAGAAAGCCCTACACAAAAAGGGGGAAATCCGTCAAAAGCCTTGATGAAGAAATAAATGATATTTCTCAGTTGCTTAATTTATACCTCCTTCCCCTTGAGTCACTGGGGGTAGTGGAGGTGTAACCGCTGTTGATGTATCAGCTAATGTAGTTGGTCTCACAGCCGACCCTAAAGAGAGGAAAAGAAGGTCTTTTATAGTGATGAACCAGCCTTGAACCAGACCAGACTAGGCTGAACAAGGCTAAACCAGTCCTGAACCAGTCTTGAACCAGGTTGAACCAGTTCTGAACCAGTTCTAAACCAGTTTGAACCAGGCCGGTTCAGCTAATTCTTAATACTCCAATAAGGTATACGAGTATAAACTATTCCCTATTTTTGTTGAGAAGTTTCTGGAGAGTATTTTTCTAAAAATATTCTTAAGAATAACTCAACAACACTCCGATAGACGTATGAGTATAAATGCCGGACAACGCGTTACAAATGAAGACTCAACGCCAACAATCAATGGTCGTTTCTATGTTGAAACAACAAACACGAGCTAAAAATCAGAAAATCAGGAATTGACTATTTTCAAAATTCCGACAACGGTCAGACAATAAATGCAGCACCGGAACCCCTGCAAACATTTGACAAAGCACCGTATAGCCTGAAGGATTGAAGGAATCAAGAATAGAAGCCATTCCAAAGTCCCGTCATACCGATTAAAGGTTCAAAGTATTCCAGACTCTTCTATAAAAGAATGAGGCTGAAATACTTTGGAGGGGGTATCTGTAGGCGTATAAAACTGCTTATAGGTCCCTTAACACAGCTCGGCACGGTGATTCGACAAACCAACGAACCATCGGGCGATGTATCCAAGCGTGATCGTTAGACCACAACATCGAAGCTAAGTGAGATGCGACGAAGCAGATTAACGAGGCGACGAGGTTAAACACCAAAGCGGACTTACTGCCAAATCAGGATCTGGACTGCCAAATCAGAGTCCAGATCAACAAATCAGAGTTCGGATAAACCGCGAAATCGGAAAACGACAAAATGGCAAACACCTAGAGGACTCGGCCAAAACCGAGCCACTCAGGTGGCTCGGCCAAAGCCGAGCCACCTAGGGGTGGCTCCGCCTGGCCCGAGCCACCTAGGTGGCTGAGCCACCTGGGCCAAGCCCAGATCTGGGCCCAGATCTGAGCCCAGATCTGGTTCTAAATGCCTATAAATAGGCTTGGTAGCTCATTGTTTTGGAGGTTGGACTTTTTTGAGGTGAAACTCTGCTGGATTGAGATCTTAACTTTGGAGTTTTGAAGCTTTGAAGACTTGGACACTTTCAGATCTGGTTCTTGGTGATCATCCATGTCAAACAAGATGGGAGTTCGAGAGAGAGATCAGATCTGAGATCTACACGGTTACCCTCTGGATCAAAACTTGGTTTTTGATCCCGAGAAGAGTATCGATTTTGCTTGGTCGATTTCGATTACTAAAGGCTATTATTTCCTTGGTGAAATAGTACCCCCGGCTGTTATTTCCTTCGTGAAGTAGCACCCGTCATACCGTGTAGATCCGATCGGATCAAGATCGCGCGGTGGTCCACGGATTAACCCCGGCACTGGCGAAGAACCCACACAAGCAAGAGACCGCAAAACAGGATCTTGCGATTTGTTCTAAAGGAAAGTTGTAATTTTTATTTTTTCTGTGATTTTGTTGTAACCGGATCTTATGAAAAGCCCGGATCTTTTGTAACCGAAAAACTGTTGCTGAAGAGAACAATGAATTCAATGAAAACAATTTTCCCCGCGAACAACAGACTCTCGCTCCATGGTGTCTTCGGGTAGCATGCCATACAAGACGTAATCGATGATCGGGAGATGCTAATCTTTCGGGTTGGATTGATACAAAACCTGGTGTGTAGTGTTCACTTCTATAATTTCTTCTGGCTAGAAGAGTTATCGGTTCACAACCGTGACGTGCTAATCTGTCCCTACCGGTAGGGCCAGGTTAGCTGCTAAGGACGCCAGAGCGTCTGCGTACGTGTTCTTGGAACGAAGTATATGCTCAATGTGAAATTTTTTGAAGGACTCGACTAGTTTGACAGCTATTTTATGAAGTGGGATCAAATCATCATTCCTAACTTCGTATTCTCCCGTCATTTGTTTGACAATGAGCTGAGAGTCGCTGTAGGCTTCGAGATGCTTTACCTCTAACCCCTTAGCTAGTTCGAGCCTAATGAGTAGCATGTTGTACTCATCCCCACTTTTGTTGGTGCATGGCCCAGTCAGAGAAAAGGCTTGGGGTAACACGTGGTTATGCGGGGAAATGAAGACCACCCCCACTCCTGCCACGATAGATCCGCTCGGGCCGATGCGAGATGCACCATCGAAGAACATCTACCAAACCTCTACTGGGGAGGTTGTGTTGACTTCGAGGGGTTCATCTGGCAAGTCTTTGAACAAGTTAGTTTTTACTCCCAACGGATGGCAGGCCATGAGATCGCAGATGGCTTGTCCTTTGACTGATTTCTACGGCATGAAGTGGATGCCGTACTGGGACAACAAGAGTGCCCATCTGGCTAAGCGCCAGTTTAACGCCCCTGGTTGTATCATGAAGATTCAGATGGGGTTCATCCGGGAAATGACATGGATAGTCTGGCCAACTAGGTAGTGTCACATCTTTTGAATAGAGAATACCAAGGTTAGACACTCCTTTTCGACCATGGGGTATCATCACTCGGCGCCTTGTAGAGTTCTACTAAGGTAGTAGATGCCTTGCTCATGACCAGCATCATCATTTTGTTCCAGGAGGGTACCCAGAGAATGCTTCATGGCTTGTATATAGATGAGGAATGGTTTTACAAAGATCGGAGCTGTCAGGACGGGTAGGCTCGAGAGATAAGTTTTGATCTCTTTAAAGGCCCCCTGGAAGGGCTCGTCCTATACAAATGAGACATCTTTCTTCATCAATTTGACGAAGGGTTGGAATTTGCCCAAAAGGTTTGAGATGAACCTCCAGATATAAGCCAATCGCCCCTGGAGGCCTCTTAATTCTTTAAGATTCTGGGGTGGCTGAAGCTCTTAGATAGCTCTCACCTTATCTTGGTCAATACCAATCCCTTTTTTCGTGACTACAAATCTAAGGAATTTACCATTGGACATCCCTAAGAATGATTTCATTGGATTCATCTTGAGTTGATGAGTTCTCAAGAGTTCGAACATCACTCTCCGGTCTTGGAGATGGTCGTCTTTGCTACGACTTTTTACGATCAGATCATCCACATAGCACTCGACTGTCTTTCGCAGGTAGTCTCGAAAAATTATGCTCATGGCATGTTGATATGTTGCGCCGATCTTTTTGAGTCCGAAAGGCATGACCGTGTAGCAATACACCCCCATTGGCGTTCTGGAAGAAGTGTGTTTTTCATCGCCAAGGTGCATCTTGATTTGAATATACCCTAAGAATCCATCCATAATGGACATTCTCTCAAACCCACACATGTTATCAATGATGACATCCGTGATGGGTAAGGGAAACTCGTCTTTTGGATAAGCGGCATTGAGGTTTCTGAATTCAATACAGATGCGGATCTTATCATTCTTCTTCAGGACTGGAATAATGTTGGCTACCCAATCGGGGTATTGTTCCTCTCTGATGAAGCCGGATTCGATCAGCTTTTTCACTTTGGCTTTAATTGCTTCCATGATATATGGACGAAACCGTCTCTGCTGTTGCATGACGGGTTTGGCGTCTGAGCCGATGTTGAGGCGATGCATGGCCATTCAAGGATTAAGGCCCGGCATGTCCTCATAATTCCATGCGAAGACATCAATGTATTCCCGTATAAGGGTAATGAGGCCTTCCTTATCTTAGGGAGGTAAGCTACCACTGATAAATATGGGCTTGGGGTTAGCCTCATCGCCTATATTTACTTAGAGGATTTCGTCCTCAGTGGGCGATTCATGTTGCTCGAAGCGACTGCTCCATTGAGCATTGACGTGACAGTCCCACATTTCATCGTAAAACGGATCCTGGTCAGGATCAGTCATAGCCATATTGATCGTGAGGTCTCTAAACAAGTCGCCCATGCTGACGTCTAAGTCCCTTGCCGAGGATGCTGATGATCGATCATCTGAATGGGCCTCATCAGAGTCCTCATCAAAATTGCAGAACAACTCTGATGAGGAAGAAGTGTAGCCCAAGCCTCTTCAAGTCTTGGTGAAGTAATTCAAGGGTTTGCCTTTAGGCACATAGGCGGGTTGGATGACCGTCTTTCGCCCTTGACCGTAGTGCAGGCCTTCTTGACGAGCGAAGTCGTAACCCATATCCTTCATCATGCGCTTCACTATTTGACTGTATTGTGAAAACTGGGGTGCAGGTTCTTCTTCTTCGGATTCGTCCCATAATGTGCGCAAGGGATGGTCTATCCTACCGAAGATGATATCCCTTTGATAACTCTCCCGGGCGAGCACAAGGAATACAGCCTACAAAGACTCAATTGTTTGTCCCTTTGTAACACACACCGAGTAGATAGGAAAGTATAGGGAAGAGTCATTGTATAGCCCCGACATCGAATCGCCGGGCAAGTCTTCCTCGGATGTCGGGCAAGATGAAAAGTAAGCAAAATTGAACTTCTCATTCAAGATAATCTTGTCCGCCTAGACAATGTCGGTTACATTGTGGTTTTCGTAGCCGACTACAATCGATTTAAAATCATTCAGGACAAGGTTGTCGCCGTATTCGGGTTCACCATCCACTTTATTGCCACTTCCGGGCTCCTTGACTGGTGGTTTGTCGGAGTCTTGGTAAAGTAGGGAATCCGTGAAGTAGTTCTTGACTCCTTTGAAGGGTTGTTTATTAGCGACTACTATCTTCACCCGATCGTAGTCACCCATGTACTTTACGCATTGGTGTAATATGGATGGGACTATGCGGTTGATGTGGACCCATGACCGTCCTAAAAGCATGTTGTAGGAAGGCTCAGCGTCGATGACGTAGCAGGTCACCTCTGTCTTCATGTCGCCTATACGGCACCTCAGATGGATCTTGTCGAGCGGTCGGATCCTAATGGCATTAAAGCCAAAGATAGCCATGGTTGTCGTGGAAAGGCGCATCAGGGGCACCCCCAGGTGCTTGATAAGTTTTAGGGGGACAATGCTTAGCACCGATCCTGGGTCAACTTAGATTCGATCCACATTTGAAGAACCAACGTACCTCGTAAAGTACAAGTGTCACGCCCCGTTTCCCAAAATACCGGGGAATCGGAACGTGAACAAGCCCGCAACGTATTAGATTAAGAAGAAATATACATTATTATATTTCTTTCTTTTTCTTTTCTTCTCAATCTAATACGCTAAGCGTCAAATACGAAAAACCTCAATCACTGGTCCCCGATCACAATAGCAAGAATAGAAAGACAATCCAGAATAAGAAATAATCATCCCAGACATAAAAATATGGGTCAAACACGCCCTTATTACAAAACAGGTCCAGACAGGAATAAAATACATAGTCCATAATAAGAGAAAATACTGTCAAATATGAAAATCCGACATTAACTAAAGAATAAAAAGATAACTAGTTCTAATGTTCATCAGCTACTACAGAGGGAAACACATCTAGGCTTCGGTTTGCTCTTCAACTCCGTCGGAAGGATACTCCGGCTCGGCATACACTGGCTCTGCTTCAACATCTAGCTGGACCTGTCCGTCTCCTAAGTCTGACGCACACCAGAGGAAACAGGTGTACGTCAGGGTGCATGGCACACGGCAAGATCTCACATGTACAGATAAAACAGTTTAACGACCCATACTATGACAATAATAATGATGGAACATGATTCTGTAACTCTAGTAATTTAAGTGAACATTTTCTACTTTCAGAAGGTACAGAGATACTCAAGTCAACCGGTAAACTAATTCCTATGCCTGATCCATCCTATAACAAGTCACTGGTCAATTCTCACACAAAGTCATCACTCATATCACCGGATATCTGACTGTTCACAAATCCTCTACGTATACCCAATACGCCGCTACACTGGATCGGTCAGAGGGCTACACGTAATCCGTTTTTAACCTGGTTCGAACTCAAGTTAAACCCGGGTGAATATTCAATTCACGGACCAAAGTGACTACACTGGCTTCACTTTGGCCCAACAAACTAACCCCAAGCTACACTGGATCATGGGGGAGTCAGGAAGATACATCAACAGTTATATCCGATCACATGAACAAGGACTTCCCCATCCCAACTCTTCTCGTTTTTCTAAGTTAACCATAATCCCTTTGAAACTCGGGTTCACCGCCTAAGCTCACACATGTCACTAAGTCTGTTCATGACGCCCAAGGCTACTAAGTCATGAACTACTAAGGTTCTCAACACATCAACAGATCATAAATATAATAAGGCATATTAAACATGACTAAGCAGTTTTATGAAGCAGAAATAAAGAACTGTAATGAACATGAAATGCTTAAACAAAATACAACATGAATGTAAAACATGAGGGAGCTTCATTATTATCTTACTACTGGGATGTCCGAACTTCTCCTACAAAATATCCGTACTTACGTATTCTTTAATATAATAATACGGTAAAAAGAAAACTAGAAACCGATGTCGTTTTGCACATGAAATGTCGTGCTCTACGACGATCCGTCATACAATCATAAATAATAATATTCTTTTCCCAAAATTTATTCTTTAAACTATTTCTCATAATAACTAAATTAAAATAACAAGGATTTATATAATATCATATAATAATTCCTTTCTGCATGAAAATAATATTTTCCTATTTCATGAATTTTCCTTAATTAATTTCTTTTCAATAAAAAATGACGTAAATTCTAATTTTAACACATAACTTTTCATTTCTTGTCCGAAAATAGTTATACATAAATATACAAAATTATTAATGTCTCGTAAAATCTATTTACAACGCATATACTCATCATTTCATGCTCGTTAAATTCTCCGACATAATTACCACAAAATGTCTCAATATTACCCCTAAAATATTATCTAATACTATTTATCCACATTCCACATCAAATATTCACAATATGCCCATTACCGACATTATCATATCTAATTAAATTATTTAAGCAATAATAATTGTAAAACGGGAAAATACAAAGATGCGAGATCTTGCCTCGATGCGGATCGGATTCGATGTGAGAAGCGCAACGGCGAACTCAGGAAGAGCTCCGGCGAGGACTGTTCAACGACGGGCAACGGGATCTGAGGCGAGCAGCGGAGAGGAGCTCGGGGCGGCGCTGTGGCTGACGGACAGAGGAGGGCGGCGGTCAA
>NC_033801.1:57114640-57115712 GCF_001876935.1 Asparagus officinalis
TGGTTGTTTTCGTTTGGGTTTTCTGGAGTTGAGGGGAGAGAGAAAATGACAGTAAGAGAGAGAGAGTACGAATTATAAGAGGAGAGTTGGTGTACGTGATTTCTGGGATTTTGAAATTGTTGACAAAATATCAGGGATTGAAAGAGATTGGAGAGAGAGAGGAGGGGTTGAAGAGAATAATTGAGATATTCTTTAAAGTGAGAAGGAGGTGTGAGTTGGCTGATTGGAGAGAGAGTGAGATGGTGATAAGGGGGAGAGAAAAAGGTGAGGAGAGAGAAAAGAGATTGGAGAGAGAAATGAGGGGATTTGAATTGATTACGGGAGAATTATTTGAGAGATTTAATGGTATGATTGAACTTGATTTTGGGGGTGATTAGGGAGTGGTTATGGAAAGAATTCAAATGGGAGAAAAATAAGAGAGGGAAAAATTTGAAAATATCATATAATATTCTGAATTATTTTAATAATTAATAATCAACCAAAAACCTTTTTATTAATATTTATATACTAATGTACTATACTCAGGTTTACATTAATAATAACAAGGTCATTAATAATATCAATCACCAAATGATTATATATAAAAATCACTAAACCGTAAATTATCATTTAGCAGAATTAAAATACAAGACTATATATTTTATTATTTATTTATTTTGAAAACTCAGAAAATTCTAGAAATTAGGAAAAGTATTAATAAAATATAATATAATATTTTAAATACGAGAAAAATTTATTTAAATACGTATCAAAATTCACAGTTGTTACAACAAGGGTTGGTCATGAGAGGTGCTTTTGATTAGCATGTCCTCATGGGTGAATGTGATGCAGGGGACCAACTGTTCAGCGACCTGATAGCATTGTACACATGTCCCTTCTGTGTCTTCCTCCCTCACGGGCAAGAAGTACGTAACGAAGACTTCCGAGTCAACCAGCGCCTCTTGTAGGGCTTCTCGGGTAGGTCTAGATAACCGCAGAAGTTCATACATGGTGATTCAGGTTAGAATGTTCTTCAGCGGTGCGAGTACATTGAACCTGAAAGGTTGATTACTCGAGCTTGGCTCGTTGAGAT
>NC_033801.1:57115759-57153478 GCF_001876935.1 Asparagus officinalis
TGGCTAGGGCGGCAACGTCCTCGTCAGAGTCGGTGAGGGCGGCTACAGCCATTTTTCCTTCATCTGGGATAGCGGAGACGGCATTGTAAGGTTTGCTTTTGGTCTTCCTCGAAGGCCTTGAAGCCCATTGCTCATCACCGAGGAGGTCCGAGTAGACCCACATTACTTTACCTAATGGCAAAATTTGGGACACTAAACCTTTTTCTCATTGATTGTGAGGATCGTCATTAGTAATCTTTAGGATCACCTTGGGGATAGGAACCACTCCAGCTGGTGGCCAAACCTCTGGGAGATCTTTTTTAAAACTCAGAGTGATTATATTTGTGGTCACCTGTTTGTGTACCTTCTCCTTTTTTAGAACCCCAACATCGTATAAGGCTTGAAGCTTATCCTTAAGGATATAGCACTTGGAGGTATAGTGGTCGAGGAACCTGTGGTACGCACAGTAGCTCGGTTCATTAGTCTTGTTTGCCTCTTCAGGCTTGGTTACTTTTGGTAGTTTAATCCTATTGCTCTTGAGGAGTGTGTTGAGGGTTTCTACCACTTGGTCTTCCCTAAAGTCATATTGCCTCGTGGGATGTTGTTCAAATGGCCTGGGCTTGAGCTTTTGGGTTAGTTTAGGGGCTGGAGTGGAGTCAACGGCCATGATCTCCTTTCCTCTCGATCGAGGGGGATTCCTAGGTGCGCTCGGCTCTGCATCTCCCTTTTGGGGTGAGGCTCCTCGGCCACGAGCCTCTTGATCATATTCTTAACTTGCTCGCCCTGGCGAATAAGTTCTTTCCAGGTTTGGGTTTCTTTTGTGCCAACCTTGGACAGAATATGGACCACAAGGTTATTATAGCACATCTCAATTAGTGTGGATTTGGAGACTTGGTCTCGACAATGAACCGATCGATTCCAGAACCTCTTCACAAAATCGTTGACTGACTCCGACTTCCTTTGCTTCTTAGCAAGGAGGGTGACCATTAACACCTCTGTATCATCATCGAAGAAGCGGGCTAGAAAAACCTTTCCGCGTCGGCCCATGACTTGATAGAGCTTGGTTCCAACTTGCGGAACCATCGAAGGCTACCTCCTTAAGGGTGCCGATGAACAGCCGGGTGAGGATGGCGTCATTCTCGGTGAGGAATCCCGTTTGAGCCATAAAGTAGTAGATGTGCTGCGAGGGTGAGCCATTGCCATCAAACTGTACCTAACGGATGGGTTTGAACTTTTCCGGGTAGGGGACTGTGTCCCACTCAATAGGGTATGGTCTGACCACCCCCAGTTTCTTCATGTTTTGTTAGAGCTTCAAGGCATTGAGTTGGCTTTGAAACTCATCAAATTCTCCTATCCCGGATAGTTCCCCCGGTGCGTGATGTTCCTACCGACGAATTTGAGGAGTTATCCAATAGGAGTTCGACATTATCCTCCTGTTCAGTCATCTGATTGGGAGTAGGTTCCCATTCCTTGCCTCCCACCGGCTACCATATTCGTGGCCTTCTTCTTTTTCTTCTTTTTGTTCAGAAGTTTCTTCAACATGTCTCTTATGGACTCGATGGCGACCTAATGTTCTTCAAACTTTTGGGCGATCGTCTGATCACTCGAGGTTTCAGCCATGTGCACCCTCGCTGACTCATCGTGACTCGAGTGTGATGTCTGGGATGTGGCCCCTACTGAGCAAACTTCCTCTTCACCACCGGAAGGGAGCGCTAGGAGAGCATAATCGAGTGGGATGTTCACTCTTGTATGACTGCGGGTGTGCAGGAATATACCGTCACACTCGCGTTGAACCAGCAGGTGACTGGGCCCCAGGAAGGAGTCCAAGTCTAGGGAATCTAGAAGTACATTTTTACCCTTCCATGTCACGTTAACCGTAGCAGACGAGAGTTCTAAATCATCAATGGCATGCATTCTTTGGTGGCTATGCCTTTGATGAGAAGATCTCGGTTAGGAAGGTCGTTGAGCAAGCCATTCGAACACTAAAGGTTTCACCATTCCTATACACCGGAAGTCGACGAGTACCATTTGGATAAGCCTTTCACAGTGACACTAAGGATTCGCCTCATGTATGGTGCATTTGTGAGTTAGGTAACCCCAGAGATCTTCTACGGGTGGTTAGCGACAACTCCCGGCACCAGAGGGGTCAACGCATGAGAGAGGATTGGATGAACCCTCTTGCGTATGCTAGGTGGAATGGTTAAGTGTTGGAGTTCGGCAAGTTTTCCTTGACAGGCGAGTCATCGCACACGGGCAAGTTCCTACCTGCAGATGAACTTCGACCCTTTGTTTATGCAGGCGAGTTTAGGAGGTTTCGCCTACTGTTTTGCCTATAAGGCTCGTTTGCTCGTAATGCTCACCCGTTGAGTGGACTCGATAAGGCTCGCCTAATTCCAGGGGCTCGCCTGCTCAGGCAGGTTCACCTGATCTGGGCAGTCTGTTTGCATTAGGGATATGACCTGAGAAATGAAGTCCACTTGAGTGGGCAGGCTTACCCGTTTTGATTGGTTTGCCTGAGTGGCCAAGCTTGTCAGAAATACTGGACCCATCGAAACGCGGATATTATGATCAGAGCGAAGTCCGCCTGAACACGAGGGTTCACATGATTTGGTGAGCCTACCAGCCTTAGGAGAGCTGCTTCTCTATCTTGCACTTTTTAGACCTGAATAATAATTCAAGCCGTTATATAAGGCAAAGGTTTGGGCCTCCTGCTGGGTGAGGGTTTGTCATCACTGCTGGTGGGATCTTCTAGAGAGAGGAGCATCCGCGTGGACTGCGACAGCATGGTCTGCGCTAAGGTGAACCACCATTCCTTCGTGAGCTAAGGCCTGCGAGGGTCGTTTGGCGACCCATCCGGTAGTCCTTCACCCTGTGTTTTTGGCCTTTGGCTCAGCCTTGATTGTTTTGGGGGAAACAAGTTCCCCTGCCATGACTCGGGTAGAGCCCTCAGGCGTGAAGGCCTCGACTACTTAAGGTCAGCTTCTGCACACGACTCTGTGCCATTTGCAGGACGCCTCACCAATGGAGGAGGAGGAAGACAAATACTCTTTGTATTTGGCTTGGTCAAACTTGATTTCGAGGGACTCTATGGTTGTCCCTACAGCAATCTCGTCGAACTACATTACCACTATTTTGGTTGAGAAAATAGTCTCTACCATTATGGTCGTCATCTTCTGTAGGTGTAAATTTTGATTTCCCAAAACGGGGATTTTGTTTGTATTGATAAGAACAGTTTATTACAAACTAATGAATCAAAATTACAACAGAAGCGGAAGGAATGCCCTCCTTGTTTAACGTAGGGACTTCGGTAGCGATAGGATGCCTTGCTCAGTTCTCGCACTGAGTCTACTTCTCTTGGACAATTCGATCGAGGTTGCTGGTGAGCTTCAGTGCATAGTAGAAGCTCATGGTAATCGAGTTCGAGTCTTCAAGTTCAATGGCGATCAAGGCTGAGAACTCAAGGAAGATGCTACAGTGTAGAAATGTTGCAAAGAGTAGATCCTTCGCTCACTCGGGAACCGAAAGCTGATGGTCTGGTTTGCTGATTGTATCAATGAACTGCCAATGAACGAACCTTAAACCCCCTTCCTGTAGTCAGGAGAGGCTCTTAAATAGAGGAGAGATGGTGTGGTCACTCCCTAAATCATGGGATGTGACCATCTACTGTTGAGAGATGCCATGCTTCTCATTTGTACTATGAGTGGCTACTTGATGGGCTCGGAGCGCTATACTCCTTCCCTTCATATCGTGAGGAAAGTGAAGGCCCATCCCTATACATGATAGTATAGCTGCTAGGTACTCTGGCGAGTTGGTGAGTTTGTTGCTTAGCTGATTGCCTGGATATGCAATCGAGTTCAGCTCTTGAGCAAACTTGACTTGTGCAGGAAAGTTAAGTGTGGAGGCGAGTTTAGTGATAGCGTAGATTCGACTGGTCACTCGTACTATGGACGGCTGCTTGATAGGCTCGGAGTACTGTTCTCCTTCCCTTCACAACATGGTAAATGGGAAGGCCCTTCCCTGTACGTGATATTGCGCCCGTCAAGTACTCTGGTGAGTCGGGCGAGGTTGCCGATTGACTGGCTACACAGGCAGGTTCAGCTCGTGAGTAGATTTGACTCACACAGGTAAATCAAATGTGCAGGAAAGTTTCTGATCGCCTGGCGGATTGCCCAGGTGTTTAGGCGAGTTTGGTGATTGCGTGGTTTTGGTTCGTGCTGGTGACTTAAGCACATGGGTGATCTCTCTTCTTGCTCGTGAGTTCAACTTTCAAGTTGTGCGGGCGACCTGGATGTGCAGGCGGATTTCAGGCCTTATCTATAAAGGTAATTTTTACCACCTACAACTAGCTAGTTGACCAAGTTGGGATTCTAATCTAGCTATGGCTTAAGTGTTGGAATTAAGTATTTGTCCGATTGATTACATGAAGGAATTCAGAGTGCTAGATGTTTGAGTCAATATATTCGTGGTTTGAGTGGAGGCCTTAATTATGGTTTCTAACCCTTTTCTAATACATTGAGACGTCTATCCTGATCTGGATTGTGAGGAGTGTGAGTTATAACTTGATGATGATAAGACTAATTTTGATATGGCAGATTAGGTTGTTGAAATTGTGGATGAGAATTGAAAGGAACTTTGTTCCCCCTAGGAAAGTATTGGTTTGAAGTATGATTGAAATTTTGATTCCCTTGGAGACTTCCTTGATTCCATGCCAAATTAGGATGATTTCTCTAACCTGGATTGTAGGTTGGAGAAAATGGATCATTCATTGGATGTTGGAATGCAACGTTCATCTGTTCTAATGAATGTGTGTTTCCTATGAGAGGACATTCCTTTGAAACATGGGCAGGAGACTAACAGTTATGACAACCTGGGGCAGAAACTTGATTAATTTAAGCTGGAGCTCGTTCCTTAATTTCTAAGGCTTCTAACCTTCGTAGAATTGTCGTCATCTTTGCTTCGGAGGAAATGTTCGACTCTAAGGAAAGACCACTAGACTTAGGTTGGGAAACTGACGAAACCCTGTCATCACAATGTTCCCACTGCATGATTTTCTCAGATAGTCTCTCTAAAAACTCCCAAGCTTCATCAGTTTTTTTCTTCATGAAATCCCCTTGGCACATCGATTCTAAGGAAGTCTTTGAAGAATAATCCAATCCTTCACAGATGATTTGGCATAATCACCATTTTCTAGACCGTGATGAGGACATTGGATGAGAAGATCTTTAAACCTATTAAAATACTTCCAGAATGGCTCCCCTGGGACAAATTTAAAATTTTGAATGCTATTTCTAAGCTTAACCTTTTTATGAATTGGGAAAATTTTCTTGAGAAAAACAGTGATAAATTCCTCTCAAGTTATGATGGAATTTATGGGTAAGTTGTATAGCCATTTTTTGCTTTGTCTTTGAGGGCAAAAGGAATAAATCTGAATCTTTAGTTAATTCTCTCATTTTAATCATCAAACATACTTCCTCAAATTCTGAGATAAAAATATATGCATATCCAGTTTTATTCCCTAGAAATTTTGGAAGCATGTTGATATAGTGCGGTCAAAGCTCAAAGTTAGTTCCATTTGCCTCGGGGAGCCTAATGCAAGAGGGAACTGCATTCCTAGTAGGATATCACATATCTTAAAGAACGGGTGGATTCGGATACGCCATTTCTATGATTGGTTCATAGTGAATTAATTAATGTGTATTATCCCTAATCCACATTCACATACACCACAACAAATTCTTTTTATAAATTTTTTAAGGGAAAAAAATTAGTGTTTTTTAGATTAGAAGAAAAAAAAGAAAAATCCTAACTAAAACAAATCAAAAGTAATCACTTTTCAATCACTCTAACTCTAGGGTTAAGCCTAACTCAACTAGACCAGCTCCTAACCAAAAACTCCTAAAGTGAAAGAATTAAAGTTTTACCTGGGTAGTTAGCCAGGTAAGGATAGTACTAGAGGGTGATCAGAGATTAATTAAGTACCTTATTCCTTGCGGAGCGCTTTACACAACCCCTAAACCTTGCCTTAGACACCAACTAATCCAAGAAAACTTGAACCGGTTCACTTAGAGATTTCTTGTTCCTTATTAAGCTTGAGTCCTTAGGGGCCAACGTCTAATGAGTTTTAAGAAGGCTTGGGTTTGTGTAGTGAGGAATTAATGATTTGTGGTCTAAGGAAAGGGTGATAAAATCCCTCACCTTATCTTGATTATGGGGTTTTGTCCTTAAAAATATTTTTAAGTGTGTGCCTAATCAAGATGCTCAAATCACTTTAGTGAATTCCTACTAACTATATGCAATGCAACCCTATGAATTAAAAACAACTAAAAAAGACAGAAAAAAATCTCTTTTTTTTAATTAGGGTTAACAATCAAACAATTGTGAGAATGAGGAATATAGTTTGAATTTATTATCTTGTTAGTAAATGTCCAAGTGGAGGGTGGATTTTATTATGGTCGACAAAAATAAATTTTTTATGTCCTAATTATCTCAAAATGTGAAGAAATAGCTAAAGGGTGGAATTAAAAATTCTAGAAAGAAGAATTACCCGAAAGCAATTCTTCAAGTTCTTGATCATCAATCCAAGATTTTTAAGCTCTAAGCAGTTCCTTCACAAGAAAACACACAAGTTAAAGAACCAAAATAATAAAATCCTACTTAGCACCGTTCCCCGGCAACGACGCCAAAAACTTGATGCGGCATAAACATATAACAAGTCAACAACCAATCAAGTTATAGTATAGAAAGTTATCAATCCCATGAGGAAGGTGTTTGTAGGAAATTATTAGAGTCGGTTCTTATGTTGTGTGCATGACAAAAAGGAGTGATGAGTGAATGTGATTATGGAGAGATAGAGAGAGTGAAAGTGATAGTGTGTAAATCAGTGCAAAATGTAAGTGAGAGTGGATGTGACAAAGAATGAATGATTTTCACAAAGAGACAAAGAAAGATGAATAAAATCAAGAATCAAGAATCAAAAAGAAAAATCAAGAATAAAAAGAAAATACAAGAATGTAAAGATGAAGGATTCAATTAAAGATATGAGGAGCCTATAATTGAATCCACTTCTTAGAAAAAGGCAATTACCTAGAGAGTTCTAGCTTCAAGGCGAATCAAAAAAAATAAAAATGAACAAAATGAAAAACTAATCACGAGAGAGTTCTAGCTCAAGGTGAATAGTGCCATAAAATAAAATCTAAGTACAAAATAAATTGCAACAACTAAACTACAAAATAAATTGCAAGAATTAAATACGAGAAAATAAATCTACTTTATAAGTATAAAATAAATCTACTCTATAAGCATAAAAGAAATTTACTCTATAAGCATAAAATAATTCTAAAGCAAGAGGGTTCTAGCCCCTTGGCTAAAAAAGCAAGAAAATAAAAAGATAAAAATATTAACGAAGAGGAAATTTACCACCCAAGAGGGTTCTAGCCTCAAGATAAAAGCAAACCTCACTCTTGATCTTCCTCTTCATCACATCTTCATCTTCATCATCATATAAAGAGAAGAAAAGAAAAATATAAAGAGGTAAAAAAAAAATTCTTTTATTAATTGTAACAAAAAGTTATAATTTTGGATGGTCTTCTCAATTAAGAGTAACCCTCCTCTCCAAATAGAGTTACAGAATTATTTACACCTACAAACCCCCACTCTCTACCCCTAGTTATAGTAAACATCAATGAATATGAGCCATTGGATTGAAATCTTATCCAAAACTATTAAAAATCAGCTTTTAATTCGTAACAGAACTGTCAGTATTGATGCCAGCATCGATGCTGACATTGATGTCCTATTAAATTTCTACCTTCATGGATGGCTTCGTCTCATCAAGATACATGATTTTCATATATTATATGTTAAATTCTGCCTTCCGGATTAAGAGATATCATTGTTTCTTTGCGTCCAACTATCTTGAATATATTTTTTCCTTATTTGATTTTTTTATTTTCTCCAGTTTCTACAGGCTACTCTGCTTGATTCTGGGCTTGGGATTTTTAGCTCTTGCTTGTGTTCTTCATTTAATTCATGGGTTTTTGTTGAGAGAAGAGATCTTGGGCTTTATTCTTCATTAACCTACAATTAAAGATAAAAATAATTATTAGTGGTATATTTATTCATTAAAAATAGATAATGAGGGTATAAAATTATAATAAAATATGATTATTAATAACTAAATATTAATACCAGATTAAGAATAAACAATCTAAATAGAATTGATAATTAGAAACTTACACCACAAAACTAGTACGTCAAGCGAAATAAACCAAACAAGGAAACCCTCATGTATATACCATATGTCTCAAATTATGAATCGCTAATTATCAATTCCAAACTATGAATAAAGGAAAACAATACAAGGATGTAAAGTCATCACAAATATCAGACTAAAAATATCTTCCACTACCCTTTGGAAGATAATGTATATAACTACATATAATCTCGTGTACTTACAAGAGTAAAGTACATCGGTCATATATAACTCAGCGATGAGTCATGTTCATAATGACATCCATCAAGACTCAAGCTATCAGATAATTATAACAATGCAAATCCTTACAAAGTTTATAATTCATCGCATTATCATGCAGGATGGACTACCAAACCGACATCCTAAAAGTGTACACGACTCATTAGTCTCATCGCATCAACGTATGAGACAGACTACCAAATTAGGCATCCTAGGTATACGACTCACTAGCTTCATCGCATCTACGTGCGAGACGGACTACTAGATCAAGCATTCTCAAACCCGACTCAATGGCCTGTACTAATGGTATATCGATGCACTATTCTAAGTAGTACTAAGTGGTTCTCATCAACGATATCAATACATGTATACTCATGATTGCACGTGTATTATCGTATGCCTCGAACCCCGCGTTCAAAAACAAAAGGTGTAAAAACAACACTTCAAACAAAAGAGAACATAGGTCGGTCGACAGCCCTTAGGGTGTCGGTTGACCCAAAGCAACTGTTCACACAATGTGCATGCTTAGGGCCTCACCGGTCAGCCAGCTAGTCTTGGTCGGTCGACCAGCCAGAGAGGAAAACATAAGTTTAGGTTTCTGATGTTTTGTATTTTGTAACATTATTTTAAAACTTATGTTTATCAACATGAAGTATATATAACAAGATTAAATCTTTCATAATTACTTAACATGAATTAACTCATCATGAAATAAACACTTGAATTAAACTAATTAGGGTTTAACATCTTAATTAATCAAAATTTCTTAAATAACCTAATTTATAAATATGGGTAAGTAAACATAATAAATTCTAAACATTAGATAGAGATAAATTCATTTTAAACATGCTCACATCACTTAGATATCATCAACCTAGGGTTTAGACCTATTTAATTAGCAAGAAAACTCAAATAATTATTAAACTAGAATTTAAACATGATTTAAGCATGATTAATAAGTTAAAAATGAAATTAAATACAATCCTAATAATCATGATCATCAAACTAATATCAACAGCAACTAAAACTACTGATTTCCACATTGGTTTAAAGATTAACATCTTAAACTAAGATTTTAAAATATCGGGTTAAACATAAACATGAGATTCATTAAGTAAACATATTTAATATTGAATTAACTACACGGAAATGTTTGGAGGAAGATGATCTTTCCTTAAACATCATGTTGAACTCCTAAACACGTGTGTGCAAGATCCATCTTCACCAAAGTCGCAAAATCCTGCATCCCTCTCGACAAATGCCTCAAGAACTCTCCCAAATCTCACAAATTATGATTAGGTTTTGAGAGAGAGAAAGAGAGGCTGCTAGGGTTTAGAATACTAATGAAAAGATGTACTTTTCATGTGTAAACAAGTATATATATTACTGTAAACCCGAATCAAAACAGCCCTAGCCCGTAATAGGAAACCTAGTCAGACTTAGAAAATACTCTTTAGCTTTTTGGCTGTAACTTTCACGTACGACCTCAGAATGAGGTGATTTAAGATGCGTTGGAAAACTATTGAGGCTACCTAAAATGTTTGTCTTTTAGTTTTTTAGATTCAAATTGTATCAGTGTGTAATACAGATTTACTCTTAACTGGTTATTTTTCTAGATTTCTTCTTTGTGCATGTTTAACCTTTGTATACTCTCATATATACTCTTAATTGATCTCAAATCATTTGCTAGCATAATCATTCATCCATAAATGATATTCATCATAATTAGAGCACATTAATCAATATAATTCATACTATTTTCTAAAATTCATGGGATTTTACATTCACCCCATTAAAAGAATTTCGTCCTCAAATTTCCGCAATCGTATCTTAGAGATTAATAATATGAGAAAAGCACGATGATCGGATAATCTAGACAAGGAAACCGTCCCGGACACATATCATACCATTAATTCCTAGATATGAAACATAAACAATATTTACACTTAGCAATCTAGAAAGCAAATACTCCCACTTAACTCCTAACTAAACTGAACTAGTACGTCGGGAAAAATGTCCAAACAAGGAACCCCCATATATATACTATGTGTCCGAATGATTAGGACCTAAGTGTTAATACCCCATTTCAGCGTTAACTATAAATATGAGTATAGTTAATAATCATAAACACAAGCAATTTATAACCAATCATTTCACCTACTCAAACAGATGTGGGTAGTCACGATGCATATCCTCTTCATGGTCCCAAGAAGCTTCCTTAGCTCCTTTCCAGTTCTATTAAACTTTAACTAAATATATCATTTTGTTTCTAAGTCTTTTGTCCTCCTTAGCAAGAATGCAAACTGGGATCTCAATGATGGTCAAATCATCATGAAGCTCAATCTCTGGTGCGTTTAATACTCAATGCTGCTCCTCATTGCGTAAATGCTTCTTGAGCATCGAAACATGGAAAACGTCGTGTATACTCAACATCATTGCTGGAAGATCTTGCCGATACGAAATGGCTCTAATATGCTCAACAATCCTAAATGGGTCAATATACCTCAGGGTAAGCTTTCCCCGTCTTCCAAATCGCTGAACTCCCTTGATCGGTGATACTATCAATAAAACATAGTCCCCAACATAGAACTCTAGTGGTCATCGCCTCTGATCTGTGTAGCTCTTCTGCTAACTCTGCGTTGTAAGAATATGTTCCCGAATTAGTGCTACCTTCTCTGTAGTCTATCTTAGAAGCTCCGGTCCAAGTAACAAGTTGTCCTCCGATTCTGCTAAACAAATCGGGGATCTACAAAGCCTCCTGTATAACACCTCATACGGTACTATACCTATAGTCGCTTGATAACTGTTGTTATAAAAAAACTCAATCAATGGGATGTGATACTCCTAACTCCCTTAGAAATCAATGATACATGCCCGCAACATGTCCTCCAACCATTGGTTGACTCTCCCTATTTGTCCATCTGTCTACGGATGGAAAATGCTACTGTACGATAGCTTGCTGCCGAAAGAATTCTATAAGCTCCTCCAGAAATGCAAAGTGAAAACTAAGCCTCAATCTGATACAATGGTCTCTGGAACTCCATGTAGTCTTACGATTTCCAAGATGAAAATCCTCGCATAAGTCCCCGTCGTGTATGTTGTCTTCACCAGTATAAAATTCGTCGACTTCGTCTATCGGTCTACAATCACCCAAATTGAAACATTCCCTTTATTAGATCTCAATAAACATACAATAAAATTCATGGAAATATCTATCCACTTTCACTCCAGAATGGGTAAAGGCTGTAGGAGTCCCGCGGGTCTCTGATATTCTGCCTTCACTTGTTGACAGGTAAAGTACTTAGCTATATATCATAATCTCCCTACGCATGTCACTCCACTAAAAATGTCCCTTCAAATCATTATACATTTTAGTTGTGCCTGGTTGCATTGTGTACCTGGTGCGATGCGCCTCATCTAATAGGTCTTTCTTCAGCTGTGGATTTTTTGGTATCACTAATCGGTCCTTCATTCGAAGACCTCCATCTGCTCTAATGGTCCAATTAGCCTTGTGCTCTTTGAAAATCTTCCCCTTTTGGGTTTGTATCCAAGAGTCCTCTAGCTGAGCTCTGACCACTCCATCAGTCCAAGATGGTTGCATAGACAAAGCTCCCAAAAATACGCTACTCCCGCCAATCTCTGGCCTAAAGTCAAAGTGGCTAAGGGTGTAAAGATCTCAATACAACGAGAACCTCAAAGCTAAAATCTGATGTCGACGCTTCCTTCTCAACGCGTCCCCTACGACGTTCGCCTTTCCCGGATGATACTTAATTATGAACTCGTAATCGTTATTGGATATCATGTCCCCATGATATAGTTTTGATGATAATAATTTATTCACTATGTGTATTATTGTGCACTAACATATCAATGCAAATATCAACTTCAAATAAGCTCAAGATATGTGAACAAAAGTGCAAGATGAGCTCAAGGCATATGAAGTAAAGAAGATAAAGTGCTTAAACATATACAATGTAAATTTTACATTTTCTTTACTTAGAATTATTGTACAAGCCTTGATCACTCAAAACACATACACACACATAGTGTTTAGAACACACCAACACATGCTTAGTATGTTGGTTAATAATAGAAATCCCCTATATTAATCATTAAAGTTTATAGTTAAAGAATAAATCTCAAAATACTTCATTCATATTATTTTTACCCCTTAGTAGTCATCCAATAAGATTTGTAGTCGACTGCATGTATACTTTTTGAAATATTATGTTTCTGTTATTTAACAGCGTAGTCGACTATAGACAATAATAGTCGATTACTTATGCCTTAGACTTAATTTCAAGTTTCTGTCAAATAACATTGTAGTTGACTAATATACAGTATAGTCGACTACTCATGACTTAGACAGATTTTTAAGTTTTTGTAAAAATACAGTGTAGTCGACTAATGACTATATGTAGTCAACTAATAAGGTTAAATTCAATTTTTAAGTTTCTGTCAAATTATAGTGTAGTCGACTACTAGACAGTATAGTCGACTAATAAAAGTTGAATCTGAATTCCAGTCTTTCTGTGTTTACAGAGTAGTCGACTAATGACCAGTGTAGTCGACTACTAAGAAAAAAATCATGACTTCATAGAGTCTGTTTGAACTCAGTGTAGTCGACTACTAGGAGTTATAGTCCACTATAAAGATAGTTTTTCTGATATTTCAAGTTTGAATTTGTGAATGTTTATACCCGTTTTTGATCTCTTAATTGGCTTAAATAACTTGTCTTTTCAAGAGCAATCTTAAGAGTTCTAAAAATTCAAATTTTTGCCTAAATGTTGAGAAAACTAAAATCTAAAATAGCCTTTGATCTTTATTACATGTACAAAGTATTAAGGCATTTTTTAGAGATTAAAAAGTTCTTAAACCCACTGCTACATATCACTTCATAATCAAGGCTTATAGGAATTGTGTTGTTGATTCAAGAAATGTTCTCTCGAGTGTGAGAGTTGTGATCTCTTGGTGAAGAGATTATGTGCAATTTGTATGGTCTTGCAAATTGGTCAGGTTTACCTTTTTATTTTGTAATAGTTTTCAAAATCATAGTGGAACTCTCAAGCGGTATTTGTTTGGGGACTGGATGTATACTAGGGAGGTGAAACCAGTATAAAAGCTTGTGTTTGTGATTGCAAATTTCTGTGATTGTTGCTATCTTTCTTACACTTTATAATCTACTTTGTAAAAAAAAAAATAAAATATAAAAATAAAAGAACACTATTCACCACCCACTAGTGTTTTAGTGTGTATTAGATGAGATCCTACAATTGGTATCAGAGAAAGGTAAAGGATGACATCATCAAGTACAACAAATACATTACAATTCAAAGAGGGACATTCCACACAACGATCACCTCTCTTTGACGGCACAAACTACAACTATTGGATGTGTCGGATGAAGATCGATCTCTAATCTCTTGGCTACTATCTATGGAACATTGAAGAGATGGAATTTACAAAGCCTACCACTCCTTACACCGAAGGGACGGTTGTTCAAAGGACAAATGTAAATATGTACTCTAAGGCGACGAATGCACTATTTTGTGCCTTGGACAAGAACGAATTCAATCGAGTGTCTACCCCTACATCAGTACATCAAATTTGGCACACTCTTGAGGTAACACATGAAGGAACTAATAAAGTTAAAGAAACAAAAATTTTTGTTCTTGTTCACATGTTTGAACTATTTAAGATGAAAGAGAATGAATCCATCACAAAGATGTTCACAAGGTTTACAAATATTACTAACTCCTTGATTAGACTTGGCAAAGAATATACTCAAGTTGAGATGGTAAGAAAAATCCTAAGAGTAGTAATCCATAATGAGAGAAGAAAACTACGACGATTGAAGAAGCCAACGATTCATTAACTCTCACCATAGAAAATCTTATTAGAAATTTGATGGCATATGAAATTCAAATTGAAGATAGAAGGATGACGAACCAAAGAAGAAGAAGATACTTGCCTTCAATGCATCCTCTGACACCGATGAATATGACGAAGATGATGTGGATATTGTAATAATTACTAAGAAATTCAAACGATTTCTTAAGAAAGGTAAGCTCAAATGAAATAAATTTAAGAATACTAATGACACTTCTTTATGTTTCAATTATAATAAGCTAGGTCACATAAAGAAGGATTGTCCGCTACTCAAGTCAAAGTCAAAGTCCACATGTCACGTCCCGCTTCCTAAATACTTAGGAATCGAAACCTGAACAAGCTCACGACGTATTAAATTAAGGAGAATAAATAAAAAATAAAATTTTTTCCCCAATCTAATACGCTAAGTGTCAAGCAATATGCAATGCGAAGGCATATGTCCCGGATCATAGATAGCAAGAATATAATGAACAACTCAGATTGGATAAGAGACATATCATAAATAGAATATCATCCTTGACACAAAGTTCGGGTCAACATGCCCTTATACAAAACTAAAAAAATGAATACCTGAGAAAATACAAAATTCTATTGATCAATGGAAAAGAAAGAACTACAAAACAACTAGGACCAATAACTAAGCTTCGGCTTCTTCTTCTGTTTTGTCTGCAAGACAAACCTGCTGAGAATCCTCTGGCTCCTGGTGATCTCTTGGCTAGACCTATTCTTCCTCTAATTCTGACGTACACCAGAGAAAACAGGTATACATCAGCATGCATGGCACACGGCAAGATCCCACAAGGGAGAAAAGAACAGTCGAATGACTAAGGCAAAAATAGGTAATAATAAATAGAAGCATGGAGCTAGATACTAAAAACTAGATGAAATCCACCAATAGTATATAGTAATAAAAGAATCCAAGAAAATTAACCAAGTAACAAGTCGATCATGCAGCTAGCGATCAGAATAATCATCCTAGTATCAATATCATACAACTAGATGGAATTAATACTTAAAAATCTATAACAAGATACGTAGTACGTCGAGCGAAATAATCCAAACAAGGAAACCCTCATGTATATATCATATGTCTCAAATTGTAGATAATTAAATATTAACCTCGATCTATGTATGAAAAGAATAACAACTAGCCTACATCTTACAAGAATCCATAATCACCTTAAGTAATAAGGTCATGTAACTAGTCATTCTATAACAGGTCACTGGTCCACATTTCACACAAAGTCAATGCTCATATCATCGGATACTAACTGTTCACAAATCCCCTACGTGCATCCAAACCTGTGAAACAGTTCGGTGAGAGGACTACACGCAATCTGATTTCGGCCTGGTTCGAACTCAAGCAAAACTCGGGTGACTTAATGATTTCATTGACCAAGTGCGAAACGGTTCACTTGGCCCAACAAACTAACCCCAGTGCGAAATGGTTCACTGGTGCGAGTCTGGAAGATACATCGACAGACTTATCCGATCACTTGGACCATGACTTTCCCATCCCCAGCTCTCTTGTATTTTCTAAGTCAACCATAAACTACTAAGGGTTCTCAAACACAACTAGGAATAATAAATGCAACTAACTATGTGTAATAATATCATAGCATATCAGATAATCAAGTCTAAGAATCGTAAACTATAAACAACGTCTACGTAACTCAGAAAATAATCTTTTCCCAAAATAATTCATTTTAAATATAATAATTTTTCTAAAATGATTCTTTTCACAATTAAATTCTTTTAATTTATAATAATTATTCTAAAATAATCTTTTAAAATAATAAATTATTAATTCAAATAATCCTTTTGCAAAATAATTCCCTTTAAAATTCTTTAAAACCATTCAACAACAAATCCATGCATAATCATCATATCACAACCAAAATATGCAGATAATTTATAACAGGTATAAAATTTAGATCTGAGCAAGATGGATATTGCCTCGGCGATGACGATGAGCGGCGAGGATAAGACGACGATGACGACACTGTTTAGGGATGGCGACGTCGGCACTAAGCGAGGAGTTAGACAATGTTGAGAGGCTGGACCGGTAGCAGAGATCGGGCCTTCGGAGGCTCTTACTATATGGGATGAGGGGCGGTTTGTCGGGTAGCTGCTAATGGCCAAAATAAGCTGTTGCCGAAAGGCGCGTGGAGGGAGGAGAGGCGAATGTGGTCGACGCGCGCAGGGAGGTACTGCGTCGGTGGTGTGTGCGAAGCGGCGACACTAAGGTGGGGAGAGAGGCTGAGGAGGAGATAGCGGGACTGGGGGCAGAATTGCGCGTGGCCTGCGTGCGCGCTGAGGAGCGATGGCGAGCATGAGCTCGGCAACGCAGGAGAGGCCGACGGTGAATGAATATGCAGGCGCGGCCGCTGGCTTTCAGTGGTTGGCTTTGACCATACGGCGGGGATTGTGACCGCGTCGGACGCCGACGCAGGCGGATGAGAGGGCGTTTGAGAGGAGAGAGGATGAGGGTGCAGCGGCCGGTGAGGAGAAGGGCTGCTGATGGTGGCTGAGCCCGGCAATCGGGAGAGAGAGAGAGGGAGAGAGAAGAGATTATGGGGCAGTGCGACGTGTTTCTTTTGGGGAGGAAGGAGGGAAGGAGAGAGAAGCAAGGAAAATTATTATATATATATATTATATATATATATATATATAATATAGTATATATATATTAACTTAATTATACATATATATATTAGGATTTCGGTATTTAAATGAAAATAATTAAAATAAATAATTACGGGTACATAAAAATTAAACTAATTACGGAATAATTATCTACACAAAAAAATGTACGAGTTGTATTAATACAATGCTGATACACAACTAAAGAAATAATACTATAAATTGTACCATTAAACAAAAATAATAAATAAATAAAATACAATTACTTATATTTAAAATCGAATAATTATAGGATAATTATCTATGTGATAAAACATACCAGTTGTGCTAGTACGACAGGTAATATGTAACAGTGGAAATAATACAACTAATTATATAATTAAACGAGAATAATTAATAAAAATATAATTACTTACATTTAAAAATAAATAATTATGAAAGAATTATCTACATAATAAAACGTACCAGTTGTACTAATACAACCGATAATATGCAATAATAGAAATAATATAATAAATTATACAAATAATATGTAATTAATAATACAATATATTATACAAAATATTACGTAATAATAATAATACTAATATAACATATTATTTAAAAATAATACGTAATAGTATCAATAATAGAATAGATTAATTCTAGAAATTTTCACCAAATAAAATTAATTTATAAATATTAATATCATTTAAATAAATATAAAACTTAGACTTTAAATCATAGAAAAATCTACAAAATTATAAAAAATTACAAATACTCTTTTAAAAATCCTAATTAAATATTTTAAAATACCAAAAAATTTATTTTACTTAGTATCAAAATTCATGGTCCTTACACCATAAATTCCAACAATTTCAACAACTTCAATAAGAAGAAGAAGAAGGCTATGACAATGACTTGGGATGATAGTGATGATTCATCCTATTTTGAAGAAGAAGAAGAAGAAAGAAAAGATTCCACTCATATGTGCTTCATGGCACAAGATGAAGTAAATAATTGTTTAGACAATAAAGAACTTTTAGATGCTTTTAATGAACTTTATATTAAATTTAAGGATTTAAATGCTAATTATAAGATATTAAAAAATGAAAATGATAGATTGAACTTAGAATTAGCTTCCTCAAATTCTTTACAAATTGAAGAATTAAAGGAATTAAATGATAAATTATTTTTTGAAAATAGGTTATTAACTAAAAATAATGTTTATCTTAAATGTGAATGTGGCATTATGAAAAAATAAAATTTTAGATTTAGATAAGAATATGGCTTCACTTAAACTTAAATATGAAAAGTTATATTTAAATGTAAACAAATTTAATAAAGGAAAAGAAGACTTGAATGATTTGTTATCTTTTCAAAAGTCTTCCAGTAAAAAATTTGGTTTAGGATATGTTCATAATAAGTATGAAAATGTTTCTAATACAAATCATGCATCATCTTCTATGAATAACAATGTTAGAAAATTTCATGCACCATTAACAATGAATATACATGCTAAAAATAATAATGTTTTATCCATATTCATTTGGGTACCTAAAAATATTAGTATGCATGAAAGAAATATTTATATTTCAAATTTTAAGAAAAATATATACAATTCAAATAGTTATATTTATGTTAACAAAGAGAAACCAAATTCCAAGTGGATTTGGTATCCTAAGTGCTAATCTAATGGACCCAACATAAAAGAGTACCAATGCTTGATTGTCTATTTTTCAGGTACCTCAAATAGAAAAGTGGATACTAGATAGTGGATGTTCCAAACACATGACCGGAAACTCTTAAATGTTATCTTTAATTCAATATAAAGAGGGAGGCACAATTACATTTGGACAAAAATAAAGGTCAAATAATAGGTATTGGAACAGTAGGTAACATTGACAAATCTCTAATAGATAATGTTTTATTAGTGGATGGTTTAAAATATAATCTTCTAAGTATAAGTCAACTATATAATAAAAAATTTAAAATCATATTTGAGAAGATTCATGTCTAATATATGATCATGATTTGACAAATATCTTGTTAAAGGTTTTAGAAAGAAAGATATATATGTTTTATCCATGAATTTTTATTCAAATGATCATTGTTTAGTTGCATCTTTAGATGATTTATTATTATCGCATAGAAAATGTGGACGTATTAATTTAAAAAATATTTCACATATTTCTAAAAATAATTTGGTAAATGACTTACCTAAAATTGTAAATAAAGAAAATCATTTTTGTGATGCATATAAACAAGGAAAAATACATAAATCTTTTTTCAAATCTAAAGGAGTTATTTCTACAAGTAGTCCATTAGAATTATTGTATATGGATCTATTTGGTCCTCCTAGAATTGCATCTTTAAATGGAAGTAGACATGCATTTGTCATTGTTGATAATTATTCAAGATATACACAGGTTATGTTTTTAAAACATAAGAATGATTCTTTTGATGAGTTTTCTACATTTTGTAAAAAGATACAAAATAAAAAATCTACTACTATTGTTACTATTAGAAGTGATCATGATGGTAAATTTAAAAATGAATTATTTTCTGATTTTTGTAATGAAAATGGTATTTCATATGAATTTTTACTTCCTTACACTCTACAACAAAATGGAGTTGTTAAAAGGAAAAATAGAACTTTACAAGAATGTGCTAGAACAATGTTAGTTGAGTCTAATCTACCAAAATATTTTTGGGTAGAAACAAAAAATACTGCATGTTACGTTCAAAATAGAATTTTATTAAAAGCTATTTTAAATATAACAAGTTTTGAATTATTTTACAATCGTATTCCTAAAGTTTCTTATTTTAAAGTATTTGGATGTAAATGCTATAAGTTTTGAATTATTTTACAATCGTATTCCTAAAGTTTCTTATTTTAAAGTATTTGGATGTAAATGCTATATATTAAATACAAAAGAAAACACGTATTCCTAAAGTTTCTTATTTTAAAGTATTTGGATGTAAATGCTATATATTAAATACAAAAGAAAACACAGACAAATTTAATTCTAAATCAGATGAATGTATTTTTGTAGGTTATTCTATGCATAGTAAAGCTTATAGAATTTTTAATAAAAAGACTTCTATAATAGAAGAATCCTTGCATGTTTCTTTTGATGAATCTAATTCAAATTCTAATAATAATGATAATAATCATGATGATGGTGATTTCATTAATCAATCACCTCCTATTATTGATGATAATACTAATGATACTAATGTTTTACCTAAAGCTATGTAGAAGTTAGAAATCAGCCACGTGATTTGATCATAGGTGATATTTTTCATTATGTACAAACTAGATCATAATTAAACTTATTTACACATGCTACATTTGTTTCAATAATAGAACCTAATAATATAAAAGAAGCATGTAAAGATGATTTTTGGATAATTGCTATGTAAGAGGAACTCAACCAATTTATAAGAAATAATGTTTGCGATCTTATACCTAGGCCTCAACATAAATCCATTATAGGAACCAAATGGATATTTCGAAATAAATTGGATGAATATGAACAAGTTATTAGAAACAAAGCCAGATTGGTTGGACAAGGTTATAATCAAGAAGAATGTATTGATTATGATGAAACCTATATACACCGGTTGCTCGTTTAGAATCTCTAAGAATTTTACTTGCATTTGCATATTTTATGGACTTTAAATTATATCAAATGGATGTTAAAAGTACATTTTAAATGGTTTTATTTTAGAAAAAGTTTTTGTAGAACAACCTCACGGATTTGAAGATGATTGTTTTCCAGACCATGTTTTCAAACTTAAGAAAACTATTTTAAACAAGTACCCCATGCTTGGTATGATAGACTAAAGGACTTTCTTTTAACTTCCTGATTTGAAATTGGGAAAGTTGATTCTACACTATTTATTAAGAAAATAATAAAGATATATGTTGGGTGTAATAATTGACTTCCCGATGGGGGGTCGTTTGTATTTATAAGATTGGCTTATTACAAACTAATGATCAATGTTTATAACAGAGGAGAAGGGAATGGCCATTGTTGTTTAATGTGGGTTCTTCAGTAGCGATAGGATGACTCTCTCGGTGCTCGTACCGAGTTTGCTTCCCTTAGATGATACGATCGAAGTTATGATTGAGCTTCAGTACACAGTAGAAGCTTCAGTGTGGTTGAGTTTGACTACCCGAGCTAGAGAAATATCAAGACTGAAAGCTTAGAGAGGGCTAAAGAGCCAATAAGCCTCAAATTTGAGAGTTCAAATTGAGTTTATCTTAACAATCTAATCTTGCAGCTAAGAATGTTCTACCAGCCAACAGAAGCCTCTACTTGGAGAGCCGATTGCTTGGAGAGAGCTTGTAGGCATCAAAAATTGCCGATAGGTCCCTACTCACAGCTCGATGTTAACGATCGACGATTGAACGTCATTACCCGGTGCACAAGAGTTCAAATGACGCCGGTGAGCGATTGAAGCGAACCGACGGATTACGTGAGCCGACAGAATGTCAGAATCACAGGGATACGGGTTGACCGAAAACCCCGCGATCACCGCAATTGGACCAACGCCTGTCATGCCCCAATCGCCCCACTGATAATCCAACCATCGGGGCCTACAGAGCTCGTCGCCAAGATTCCAATGCATCCGAAATCACTCAAATCCGAGTTGGGACGGCGAATCAACGGCAAACACACCCGGAAGGCCTCGGACCAGACTGAGACACCCGGGGGCATCCCGGCCAGGACGAAACACCCGAAGGGTGTCTTAGCGAAGCCAAGACACCCCAAGGGGTGTCTCGGCCTTGGCCGAGACACCCCTCTTTTCAAACAAACGCAAGATCTGTTTGTCATCTCTTGCTTGCGTGGGTCTTTTGCCTGTGACGGGGATGTTGATATCCGTGGACCACCGGGGCACTCAGATCTGGTCCGATAAAATCGGGCAGAGTTTCGTCTATCCGCGGGGGGATTTTAGAAACTCTGAACCTCGTCGATCCGCGTGGGATCTCAGAAGTGTAAAGCTTATGTCTCGGCTAAGACGAGGCACTAGCTCTCCTTTGTATCACCGCTAAGGGCAACACTAAGGGAAAATAGAAAGGGGAATGAAGAAGGGGGGAGGCTCCTTTGCTGCAGAAGGCTCGCTCACTCCTCGATCCGGCAGGGCTTCGCCGCTCTCTTAGAAAACCCCGACTCCTTACTCCGGCAGGGCTTCGCCGCTCCTCTCTGGAATTTCAGATCTCAAAGGCTAGAGCTCAAGATCTGAAATTCCTCTCTCAAAACCAAGGCCAAGAGAAATGAGGCCCTAGGGGCCTATTTATAGGAAAACCAAGGGGTAGGGGGCTGGTTGAGGACACCCCCTAGGGGGGTGTCTCGCTCCAAAACCGAGACACCCCTTGGGGTGTCTCGGCCATGGCCGAGACACCCCCCATGGGGTGTCTCGGTCGGCTTGGCCGAGACACCCCTTGGGTGTCTTGGTTTTGCCAAGACACCCCTCGGGTGTTTCGAGCTTGCCGAGACTCCGTTTAGGTGTTTTGTTGGTTCCCCTGTATATTCTTCGTCCGGATTCGGATTTGAGTGATTCCGGGTGCGTTGGATGCGCGACGAAGAGTTTGACCCGCTCTGGTGATTGGATTATCTGTAGAGTGGTCGAGGCATGAAGGGCGTTGTCCTTTTTGTGAACAGTGCCGGGCTTCCCGATTGGTCCGGGTCTTCGTGATTCCGAAGTCCTATCCGCTCATGTAACTCGTCGATTCACTTCAGTCGTTCGTCGACGTCGATTAGGCTCATGTGGATTGGATGGTGACGTCCATCGTCGCTCGTTAACACTGAATCGGTTGTGGAGAACTATAGGCAATTTTTGATGCCTACAGATACCCCCTCCAAAGTGTTCCTGACTCGTTTCTTTTATAGAAGAGGCTGGAATACTTTGGATGTGATTGATCAGGCCTTCAGTCGGCGTAGTTAGCTTCAACTCTTGACTCTTTCGATTTTCGATCTATCCGATGCTTTGACGAATAGCCGAGGTTCTTCCGGCGCTGCGTTTATCGTCTGGCCGTCGTCGGAGTCTCGAGTCTGCAGCTGATGAATTGAGTTTGGCTCGTGTCATTGAGTTGACTTTGAACTACCTCCGCCACATCGTGCTGGCTTAGGGTTTCGGATCCCCGTGTCGCAACGCGTTGATTGACGTTGACCTAGGGTTACGCGTTGACCGGCGTCCACCCTAGGGTTTCGAATCGTCGAACGTTGACTTCGGTTGCAACGCGTTGACTGGCGTTGACCTAGGGTGACGCGTTGACCGGCGTTGACCCTAGGGCTTACGGATCGCCATTAACACAGTTTATACTCATACGTTTGCTGGAGTATACACAGTTTAAGCTCTTAAGGTATTGGAGCACGGGTTTCGAATCGTCAAACGTTGATTTTTGTCGCAACGCGTTGACTGGCGTTGACCTAGGGTTACGCGTTGACTGGCGTTGACCCTTAGGGTTTCGAATCGTCAAACGTTGACTTTTGTCGCAACGCGTTGACTGGCGTTGACCTAGGGTTACGCGTTGACCGGCGCTGACCCTAGGGTTTACGGATCGCCATTAACACAGTTTATACTCGTACGTTTGCTGGAGTATACACAGTTTAAGCTCTTAAGGTATTGGAGCACGGTGGTCCCAAGTGTCGGGGCTGCAGGACCAACTGTTAAAGTTGATTCATCTGCATGTGTGGATTTTGTCCTGAATTTGTTGGGTGCTCAAGTCACGAGACCAACTAGGGGAGTTGATGCGTCAATGACTCGCAGTTATAGAATTTTTGGCAAATCCTCAGCCATCAACGGATTTGATGAGCCTTTACCGACTACCGTTTGAGTCGGGCTAGCATGCGGATTGTTTAAGTCCGTTCCGCATGTGACGTCGTGCTAAGAGAGTTAACGCTCTTAGTGCTACGATATTGAATACGTAGACTTCGTCTTTCTCACGGGAATAGACTACCCGGCAACGCGTGTTAGGCGTTGACTTTAGGATTTTTGGCTAATCCCCAGCCTTCAACGGATTTGATTAGCCTTTACCGACTACCGTTTGAGTCGGGCTAGTATGCGGATTGTCTCAATCCGTTCCACATGTAACGTTAAGCCAAAAAAGTTAACCCTTTTAGTGCTACGATATTGAATACGTAGACTTCGCCATTGTTACGGGAATAGGCTACCCGGCAACGTGTATTAGACGTTGACTTATCCCTACTCAGGATTCAGGATAAAATTCCCCGCGCGTGTGAGGCACGGATTATGGTGTTATTAATAACAACCTGCCACAATGTTGAATATGTGGTCTTTTGTCCTTTTTACGGTCAAGGACTAACCGGCCATGCGTGTTAGACATAGGCTTTGGGATTTTTGGCTAACCCCCAGCCATCAACGGGTTTGATGTGCCTTTACCGATTACCGTTTGAATCGGGCTAGCATGTGAATTATTAAAACCCGTTTCACATGTAACGTTGTGCTAAGAGAATTACTTCCCTTAGACTTAATGCTATGATTTTGAATACATAGACTTCGTCTTTCTCACGGGAATAGACTACCCGGCAACGCGTGTTAGGCGTTGACTTATCCCTACTCAGGCTTCGGGATAAAATTCCCCGTGCATCGAGTGCCCGGATTTGACAATCGTGTCTTTTCTAAAAGCAAAGACAGATTGAGAAACGGGAGAGGAAGAATTTTATATTCTATCTCCCGGTGCTGAAGAGGAAGAATTTTATATTCTATCTTCGGCCGGAAAGGGAACTTGAGGTGGGATCCCCCACCCCCAGAATCCGGAATGATGAACTGGGAGTGGGTTCTCCACTCCGAGCATCGGAAAGGTCCGAGGAGAGGAAGAATTTTATATTCTATCTCCCGGTGCTGAAGAGGAAGAATTTTATATTCTATCTACAGCTGGAAAGGAAACTCGAGGTGGGATCTCCACCCCCAGAATCCGGAAGGATGAAACTAAGAGTGGGATCTCCACTCCGAGAATCGTAACAATTCGGATAACCCTAACTGTCGGAAGGTTTGATTACCCGATTTGGAAGTGGACCTCTCGTTCATTGGGGGAATCGAGAGGAGATTTTGGCTGTGGCCCTAACTGTATGAATGTTTGACCAAGCAGGAGTTTGAGACGACCTAACTGTCGGAAGGTTTGATCGCTCGATTTGAAGGTGGACCTCTCGTTCATTGGAGGAATCGAGAGGGGATTTTGGCTTTGGCCCTAACTTTTATAGGTTTGACCAGAACGCAAAGAGAGTGGAATACGGGTAGCAAAGAAAGTGCCAACCCATATTACCACTCAAAGGGAGACTTTAATGTTAGGCGTTTAGGACCTAGCACGTTGAGTCTGAGAAACGCCAATGACTGGCAGATGGGAATGTTGGTGGGTCCACTGTCGTTTGATTTGATCAGCGGATGGTTTGGTGAGGAAAGATTAACCGATCAGAAGATTGGATCTCTTCTCACAAAAATAACTCATAAGAGTTAGAGAATAAGAAGAGACATTCTGACCTTCAGAGTTCGAACGTGAATTTCTTATTCACCAATTCCACAATGATTGGGTTATCCCTAAGAATACCCATGTGGTATTCTTTCGGGAACTTCCCGATGCATTGGATAATCCACCCCCAGTTTCTCTCTTGGAACTGGGTTTGACTTGGTTGTCCGACCGGGTTATCCTTAAGAATATTAGCGTAATATCCTCCAGGAACTTCCCGTCAATGGTAGGAAATAGTTTAGACTCATATACCTATTGGAGTATCAGGGAGCAGTTTAACCTCTTATACCGGTAGGAGGAATGAGAAACAGTTTATACTCGTATACTCTTTGGAGTGAGAAGCAGTTTATACTCTTATACTTATCGGAGTGTTGAGAAGCAGTTTATACTCGTATACTCATCGGAGTCATTGAGGAACAGTTTATACTCTTGTACTCTTTGGAGTATTGAGGAACAGTTTATACTCTTGTACTCTTTGGAGTATTGAGGAACAGTTTATACTCTTGTACTCTTTGGAGTATTGAGGAACAGTTTATACTCTTGTACTCTTTGGAGTATTGAGGAACAGTTTATACTCTTGTACTCTTTGGAGTATTGAGGAACAGTTTATACTCTTGTACTCTTTGGAGTATTGAGGAACAGTTTATACTCTTGTACTCTTTGGAGTATTGAGGAACAGTTTATACTCTTGTACTCTTTGGAGTATTGAGGAACAGTTTATACTCTTGTACTCTTTGGAGTATTGAGGAACAGTTTATACTCTTGTACTCTTTGGAGTATTGAGGAACAGTTTATACTCTTGTACTCTTTGGAGTATTGAGGAACAGTTTATACTCTTGTACTCTTTGGAGTATTGAGGAACAGTTTATACTCTTGTACTCTTTGGAGTATTGAGGAACAGTTTATACTCTTGTACTCTTTGGAGTATTGAGGAACAGTTTATACTCTTGTACTCTTTGGAGTATTGAGGAACAGTTTATACTCTTGTACTCTTTGGAGTATTGAGGAACAGTTTATACTCTTGTACTCTTTGGAGTATTGAGGAACAGTTTATACTCTTGTACTCTTTGGAGTATTGAGGAACAGTTTATACTCTTGTACTCTTTGGAGTATTGAGGAACAGTTTATACTCTTGTACTCTTTGGAGTATTGAGGAACAGTTTATACTCTTGTACTCTTTGGAGTATTGAGGAACAGTTTATACTCTTGTACTCTTTGGAGTATTGAGGAACAGTTTATACTCTTGTACTCTTTGGAGTATTGAGGAACAGTTTATACTCTTGTACTCTTTGGAGTATTGAGGAACAGTTTATACTCTTGTACTCTTTGGAGTATTGAGGAACAGTTTATACTCTTGTACTCTTTGGAGTATTGAGGAACAGTTTATACTCTTGTACTCTTTGGAGTATTGAGGAACAGTTTATACTCTTGTACTCTTTGGAGTATTGAGGAACAGTTTATACTCTTGTACTCTTTGGAGTATTGAGGAACAGTTTATACTCTTGTACTCTTTGGAGTATTGAGGAACAGTTTATACTCTTGTACTCTTTGGAGTATTGAGGAACAGTTTATACTCTTGTACTCTTTGGAGTATTGAGGAACAGTTTATACTCTTGTACTCTTTGGAGTATTGAGGAACAGTTTATACTCTTGTACTCTTTGGAGTATTGAGGAACAGTTTATACTCTTGTACTCTTTGGAGTATTGAGGAACAGTTTATACTCTTGTACTCTTTGGAGTATTGAGGAACAGTTTATACTCTTGTACTCTTTGGAGTATTGAGGAACAGTTTATACTCTTGTACTCTTTGGAGTATTGAGGAACAGTTTATACTCTTGTACTCTTTGGAGTATTGAGGAACAGTTTATACTCTTGTACTCTTTGGAGTATTGAGGAACAGTTTATACTCTTGTACTCTTTGGAGTATTGAGGAACAGTTTATACTCTTGTACTCTTTGGAGTATTGAGGAACAGTTTATACTCTTGTACTCTTTGGAGTATTGAGGAACAGTTTATACTCTTGTACTCTTTGGAGTATTGAGGAACAGTTTATACTCTTGTACTCTTTGGAGTATTGAGGAACAGTTTATACTCTTGTACTCTTTGGAGTATTGAGGAACAGTTTATACTCTTGTACTCTTTGGAGTATTGAGGAACAGTTTATACTCTTGTACTCTTTGGAGTATTGAGGAACAGTTTATACTCTTGTACTCTTTGGAGTATTGAGGAACAGTTTATACTCTTGTACTCTTTGGAGTATTGAGGAACAGTTTATACTCTTGTACTCTTTGGAGTATTGAGGAACAGTTTATACTCTTGTACTCTTTGGAGTATTGAGGAACAGTTTATACTCTTGTACTCTTTGGAGTATTGAGGAACAGTTTATACTCTTGTACTCTTTGGAGTATTGAGGAACAGTTTATACTCTTGTACTCTTTGGAGTATTGAGGAACAGTTTATACTCTTGTACTCTTTGGAGTATTGAGGAACAGTTTATACTCTTGTACTCTTTGGAGTATTGAGGAACAGTTTATACTCTTGTACTCTTTGGAGTATTGAGGAACAGTTTATACTCTTGTACTCTTTGGAGTATTGAGGAACAGTTTATACTCTTGTACTCTTTGGAGTATTGAGGAACAGTTTATACTCTTGTACTCTTTGGAGTATTGAGGAACAGTTTATACTCTTGTACTCTTTGGAGTATTGAGGAACAGTTTATACTCTTGTACTCTTTGGAGTATTGAGGAACAGTTTATACTCTTGTACTCTTTGGAGTATTGAGGAACAGTTTATACTCTTGTACTCTTTGGAGTATTGAGGAACAGTTTATACTCTTGTACTCTTTGGAGTATTGAGGAACAGTTTATACTCTTGTACTCTTTGGAGTATTGAGGAACAGTTTATACTCTTGTACTCTTTGGAGTATTGAGGAACAGTTTATACTCTTGTACTCTTTGGAGTATTGAGGAACAGTTTATACTCTTGTACTCTTTGGAGTATTGAGGAACAGTTTATACTCTTGTACTCTTTGGAGTATTGAGGAACAGTTTATACTCTTGTACTCTTTGGAGTATTGAGGAACAGTTTATACTCTTGTACTCTTTGGAGTATTGAGGAACAGTTTATACTCTTGTACTCTTTGGAGTATTGAGGAACAGTTTATACTCTTGTACTCTTTGGAGTATTGAGGAACAGTTTATACTCTTGTACTCTTTGGAGTATTGAGGAACAGTTTATACTCTTGTACTCTTTGGAGTATTGAGGAACAGTTTATACTCTTGTACTCTTTGGAGTATTGAGGAACAGTTTATACTCTTGTACTCTTTGGAGTATTGAGGAACAGTTTATACTCTTGTACTCTTTGGAGTATTGAGGAACAGTTTATACTCTTGTACTCTTTGGAGTATTGAGGAACAGTTTATACTCTTGTACTCTTTGGAGTATTGAGGAACAGTTTATACTCTTGTACTCTTTGGAGTATTGAGGAACAGTTTATACTCTTGTACTCTTTGGAGTATTGAGGAACAGTTTATACTCTTGTACTCTTTGGAGTATTGAGGAACAGTTTATACTCTTGTACTCTTTGGAGTATTGAGGAACAGTTTATACTCTTGTACTCTTTGGAGTATTGAGGAACAGTTTATACTCTTGTACTCTTTGGAGTATTGAGGAACAGTTTATACTCTTGTACTCTTTGGAGTATTGAGGAACAGTTTATACTCTTGTACTCTTTGGAGTATTGAGGAACAGTTTATACTCTTGTACTCTTTGGAGTATTGAGGAACAGTTTATACTCTTGTACTCTTTGGAGTATTGAGGAACAGTTTATACTCTTGTACTCTTTGGAGTATTGAGGAACAGTTTATACTCTTGTACTCTTTGGAGTATTGAGGAACAGTTTATACTCTTGTACTCTTTGGAGTATTGAGGAACAGTTTATACTCTTGTACTCTTTGGAGTATTGAGGAACAGTTTATACTCTTGTACTCTTTGGAGTATTGAGGAACAGTTTATACTCTTGTACTCTTTGGAGTATTGAGGAACAGTTTATACTCTTGTACTCTTTGGAGTATTGAGGAACAGTTTATACTCTTGTACTCTTTGGAGTATTGAGGAACAGTTTATACTCTTGTACTCTTTGGAGTATTGAGGAACAGTTTATACTCTTGTACTCTTTGGAGTATTGAGGAACAGTTTATACTCTTGTACTCTTTGGAGTATTGAGGAACAGTTTATACTCTTGTACTCTTTGGAGTATTGAGGAACAGTTTATACTCTTGTACTCTTTGGAGTATTGAGGAACAGTTTATACTCTTGTACTCTTTGGAGTATTGAGGAACAGTTTATACTCTTGTACTCTTTGGAGTATTGAGGAACAGTTTATACTCTTGTACTCTTTGGAGTATTGAGGAACAGTTTATACTCTTGTACTCTTTGGAGTATTGAGGAACAGTTTATACTCTTGTACTCTTTGGAGTATTGAGGAACAGTTTATACTCTTGTACTCTTTGGAGTATTGAGGAACAGTTTATACTCTTGTACTCTTTGGAGTATTGAGGAACAGTTTATACTCTTGTACTCTTTGGAGTATTGAGGAACAGTTTATACTCTTGTACTCTTTGGAGTATTGAGGAACAGTTTATACTCTTGTACTCTTTGGAGTATTGAGGAACAGTTTATACTCTTGTACTCTTTGGAGTATTGAGGAACAGTTTATACTCTTGTACTCTTTGGAGTATTGAGGAACAGTTTATACTCTTGTACTCTTTGGAGTATTGAGGAACAGTTTATACTCTTGTACTCTTTGGAGTATTGAGGAACAGTTTATACTCTTGTACTCTTTGGAGTATTGAGGAACAGTTTATACTCTTGTACTCTTTGGAGTATTGAGGAACAGTTTATACTCTTGTACTCTTTGGAGTATTGAGGAACAGTTTATACTCTTGTACTCTTTGGAGTATTGAGGAACAGTTTATACTCTTGTACTCTTTGGAGTATTGAGGAACAGTTTATACTCTTGTACTCTTTGGAGTATTGAGGAACAGTTTATACTCTTGTACTCTTTGGAGTATTGAGGAACAGTTTATACTCTTGTACTCTTTGGAGTATTGAGGAACAGTTTATACTCTTGTACTCTTTGGAGTATTGAGGAACAGTTTATACTCTTGTACTCTTTGGAGTATTGAGGAACAGTTTATACTCTTGTACTCTTTGGAGTATTGAGGAACAGTTTATACTCTTGTACTCTTTGGAGTATTGAGGAACAGTTTATACTCTTGTACTCTTTGGAGTATTGAGGAACAGTTTATACTCTTGTACTCTTTGGAGTATTGAGGAACAGTTTATACTCTTGTACTCTTTGGAGTATTGAGGAACAGTTTATACTCTTGTACTCTTTGGAGTATTGAGGAACAGTTTATACTCTTGTACTCTTTGGAGTATTGAGGAACAGTTTATACTCTTGTACTCTTTGGAGTATTGAGGAACAGTTTATACTCTTGTACTCTTTGGAGTATTGAGGAACAGTTTATACTCTTGTACTCTTTGGAGTATTGAGGAACAGTTTATACTCTTGTACTCTTTGGAGTATTGAGGAACAGTTTATACTCTTGTACTCTTTGGAGTATTGAGGAACAGTTTATACTCTTGTACTCTTTGGAGTATTGAGGAACAGTTTATACTCTTGTACTCTTTGGAGTATTGAGGAACAGTTTATACTCTTGTACTCTTTGGAGTATTGAGGAACAGTTTATACTCTTGTACTCTTTGGAGTATTGAGGAACAGTTTATACTCTTGTACTCTTTGGAGTATTGAGGAACAGTTTATACTCTTGTACTCTTTGGAGTATTGAGGAACAGTTTATACTCTTGTACTCTTTGGAGTATTGAGGAACAGTTTATACTCTTGTACTCTTTGGAGTATTGAGGAACAGTTTATACTCTTGTACTCTTTGGAGTATTGAGGAACAGTTTATACTCTTGTACTCTTTGGAGTATTGAGGAACAGTTTATACTCTTGTACTCTTTGGAGTATTGAGGAACAGTTTATACTCTTGTACTCTTTGGAGTATTGAGGAACAGTTTATACTCTTGTACTCTTTGGAGTATTGAGGAACAGTTTATACTCTTGTACTCTTTGGAGTATTGAGGAACAGTTTATACTCTTGTACTCTTTGGAGTATTGAGGAACAGTTTATACTCTTGTACTCTTTGGAGTATTGAGGAACAGTTTATACTCTTGTACTCTTTGGAGTATTGAGGAACAGTTTATACTCTTGTACTCTTTGGAGTATTGAGGAACAGTTTATACTCTTGTACTCTTTGGAGTATTGAGGAACAGTTTATACTCTTGTACTCTTTGGAGTATTGAGGAACAGTTTATACTCTTGTACTCTTTGGAGTATTGAGGAACAGTTTATACTCTTGTACTCTTTGGAGTATTGAGGAACAGTTTATACTCTTGTACTCTTTGGAGTATTGAGGAACAGTTTATACTCTTGTACTCTTTGGAGTATTGAGGAACAGTTTATACTCTTGTACTCTTTGGAGTATTGAGGAACAGTTTATACTCTTGTACTCTTTGGAGTATTGAGGAACAGTTTATACTCTTGTACTCTTTGGAGTATTGAGGAACAGTTTATACTCTTGTACTCTTTGGAGTATTGAGGAACAGTTTATACTCTTGTACTCTTTGGAGTATTGAGGAACAGTTTATACTCTTGTACTCTTTGGAGTATTGAGGAACAGTTTATACTCTTGTACTCTTTGGAGTATTGAGGAACAGTTTATACTCTTGTACTCTTTGGAGTATTGAGGAACAGTTTATACTCTTGTACTCTTTGGAGTATTGAGGAACAGTTTATACTCTTGTACTCTTTGGAGTATTGAGGAACAGTTTATACTCTTGTACTCTTTGGAGTATTGAGGAACAGTTTATACTCTTGTACTCTTTGGAGTATTGAGGAACAGTTTATACTCTTGTACTCTTTGGAGTATTGAGGAACAGTTTATACTCTTGTACTCTTTGGAGTATTGAGGAACAGTTTATACTCTTGTACTCTTTGGAGTATTGAGGAACAGTTTATACTCTTGTACTCTTTGGAGTATTGAGGAACAGTTTATACTCTTGTACTCTTTGGAGTATTGAGGAACAGTTTATACTCTTGTACTCTTTGGAGTATTGAGGAACAGTTTATACTCTTGTACTCTTTGGAGTATTGAGGAACAGTTTATACTCTTGTACTCTTTGGAGTATTGAGGAACAGTTTATACTCTTGTACTCTTTGGAGTATTGAGGAACAGTTTATACTCTTGTACTCTTTGGAGTATTGAGGAACAGTTTATACTCTTGTACTCTTTGGAGTATTGAGGAACAGTTTATACTCTTGTACTCTTTGGAGTATTGAGGAACAGTTTATACTCTTGTACTCTTTGGAGTATTGAGGAACAGTTTATACTCTTGTACTCTTTGGAGTATTGAGGAACAGTTTATACTCTTGTACTCTTTGGAGTATTGAGGAACAGTTTATACTCTTGTACTCTTTGGAGTATTGAGGAACAGTTTATACTCTTGTACTCTTTGGAGTATTGAGGAACAGTTTATACTCTTGTACTCTTTGGAGTATTGAGGAACAGTTTATACTCTTGTACTCTTTGGAGTATTGAGGAACAGTTTATACTCTTGTACTCTTTGGAGTATTGAGGAACAGTTTATACTCTTGTACTCTTTGGAGTATTGAGGAACAGTTTATACTCTTGTACTCTTTGGAGTATTGAGGAACAGTTTATACTCTTGTACTCTTTGGAGTATTGAGGAACAGTTTATACTCTTGTACTCTTTGGAGTATTGAGGAACAGTTTATACTCTTGTACTCTTTGGAGTATTGAGGAACAGTTTATACTCTTGTACTCTTTGGAGTATTGAGGAACAGTTTATACTCTTGTACTCTTTGGAGTATTGAGGAACAGTTTATACTCTTGTACTCTTTGGAGTATTGAGGAACAGTTTATACTCTTGTACTCTTTGGAGTATTGAGGAACAGTTTATACTCTTGTACTCTTTGGAGTATTGAGGAACAGTTTATACTCTTGTACTCTTTGGAGTATTGAGGAACAGTTTATACTCTTGTACTCTTTGGAGTATTGAGGAACAGTTTATACTCTTGTACTCTTTGGAGTATTGAGGAACAGTTTATACTCTTGTACTCTTTGGAGTATTGAGGAACAGTTTATACTCTTGTACTCTTTGGAGTATTGAGGAACAGTTTATACTCTTGTACTCTTTGGAGTATTGAGGAACAGTTTATACTCTTGTACTCTTTGGAGTATTGAGGAACAGTTTATACTCTTGTACTCTTTGGAGTATTGAGGAACAGTTTATACTCTTGTACTCTTTGGAGTATTGAGGAACAGTTTATACTCTTGTACTCTTTGGAGTATTGAGGAACAGTTTATACTCTTGTACTCTTTGGAGTATTGAGGAACAGTTTATACTCTTGTACTCTTTGGAGTATTGAGGAACAGTTTATACTCTTGTACTCTTTGGAGTATTGAGGAACAGTTTATACTCTTGTACTCTTTGGAGTATTGAGGAACAGTTTATACTCTTGTACTCTTTGGAGTATTGAGGAACAGTTTATACTCTTGTACTCTTTGGAGTATTGAGGAACAGTTTATACTCTTGTACTCTTTGGAGTATTGAGGAACAGTTTATACTCTTGTACTCTTTGGAGTATTGAGGAACAGTTTATACTCTTGTACTCTTTGGAGTATTGAGGAACAGTTTATACTCTTGTACTCTTTGGAGTATTGAGGAACAGTTTATACTCTTGTACTCTTTGGAGTATTGAGGAACAGTTTATACTCTTGTACTCTTTGGAGTATTGAGGAACAGTTTATACTCTTGTACTCTTTGGAGTATTGAGGAACAGTTTATACTCTTGTACTCTTTGGAGTATTGAGGAACAGTTTATACTCTTGTACTCTTTGGAGTATTGAGGAACAGTTTATACTCTTGTACTCTTTGGAGTATTGAGGAACAGTTTATACTCTTGTACTCTTTGGAGTATTGAGGAACAGTTTATACTCTTGTACTCTTTGGAGTATTGAGGAACAGTTTATACTCTTGTACTCTTTGGAGTATTGAGGAACAGTTTATACTCTTGTACTCTTTGGAGTATTGAGGAACAGTTTATACTCTTGTACTCTTTGGAGTATTGAGGAACAGTTTATACTCTTGTACTCTTTGGAGTATTGAGGAACAGTTTATACTCTTGTACTCTTTGGAGTATTGAGGAACAGTTTATACTCTTGTACTCTTTGGAGTATTGAGGAACAGTTTATACTCTTGTACTCTTTGGAGTATTGAGGAACAGTTTATACTCTTGTACTCTTTGGAGTATTGAGGAACAGTTTATACTCTTGTACTCTTTGGAGTATTGAGGAACAGTTTATACTCTTGTACTCTTTGGAGTATTGAGGAACAGTTTATACTCTTGTACTCTTTGGAGTATTGAGGAACAGTTTATACTCTTGTACTCTTTGGAGTATTGAGGAACAGTTTATACTCTTGTACTCTTTGGAGTATTGAGGAACAGTTTATACTCTTGTACTCTTTGGAGTATTGAGGAACAGTTTATACTCTTGTACTCTTTGGAGTATTGAGGAACAGTTTATACTCTTGTACTCTTTGGAGTATTGAGGAACAGTTTATACTCTTGTACTCTTTGGAGTATTGAGGAACAGTTTATACTCTTGTACTCTTTGGAGTATTGAGGAACAGTTTATACTCTTGTACTCTTTGGAGTATTGAGGAACAGTTTATACTCTTGTACTCTTTGGAGTATTGAGGAACAGTTTATACTCTTGTACTCTTTGGAGTATTGAGGAACAGTTTATACTCTTGTACTCTTTGGAGTATTGAGGAACAGTTTATACTCTTGTACTCTTTGGAGTATTGAGGAACAGTTTATACTCTTGTACTCTTTGGAGTATTGAGGAACAGTTTATACTCTTGTACTCTTTGGAGTATTGAGGAACAGTTTATACTCTTGTACTCTTTGGAGTATTGAGGAACAGTTTATACTCTTGTACTCTTTGGAGTATTGAGGAACAGTTTATACTCTTGTACTCTTTGGAGTATTGAGGAACAGTTTATACTCTTGTACTCTTTGGAGTATTGAGGAACAGTTTATACTCTTGTACTCTTTGGAGTATTGAGGAACAGTTTATACTCTTGTACTCTTTGGAGTATTGAGGAACAGTTTATACTCTTGTACTCTTTGGAGTATTGAGGAACAGTTTATACTCTTGTACTCTTTGGAGTATTGAGGAACAGTTTATACTCTTGTACTCTTTGGAGTATTGAGGAACAGTTTATACTCTTGTACTCTTTGGAGTATTGAGGAACAGTTTATACTCTTGTACTCTTTGGAGTATTGAGGAACAGTTTATACTCTTGTACTCTTTGGAGTATTGAGGAACAGTTTATACTCTTGTACTCTTTGGAGTATTGAGGAACAGTTTATACTCTTGTACTCTTTGGAGTATTGAGGAACAGTTTATACTCTTGTACTCTTTGGAGTATTGAGGAACAGTTTATACTCTTGTACTCTTTGGAGTATTGAGGAACAGTTTATACTCTTGTACTCTTTGGAGTATTGAGGAACAGTTTATACTCTTGTACTCTTTGGAGTATTGAGGAACAGTTTATACTCTTGTACTCTTTGGAGTATTGAGGAACAGTTTATACTCTTGTACTCTTTGGAGTATTGAGGAACAGTTTATACTCTTGTACTCTTTGGAGTATTGAGGAACAGTTTATACTCTTGTACTCTTTGGGGCTCGGCCATGAGCCGAGCCACCCCAAGGTGGCTAGGCACAGTGTCGGCCACCCCGAGGTGGCCGACAGTGGCCCGAGGTGGCCGACAGTGGCCCGAGGTGGCCGACAATTCCCTTTTTGCAGCCACTGTCCTGAGAGCCTATAAATAGGCCTAGAGATGTTCATTTTCAGGGGTCGAACTTTCAAGAGCCGAAACTCTGCCGGATTGAAGAGTGAACTCGGAGCTTGAAGACCAGAAGACTTGCACCATTCAGATCTGATCCTCGGCGACCATCCACGTCAGAAAAGGCAGGATCTCGAGAGGAAGAAAGAACAGATCTGAGATCTACACGAGACTACACTCCAGATCTAAGCTTGGTCTTAGATCTCGAGATCTGAGCGATTATTCCCTTGGTGGATTAATCCCTCCCGGCTATTATTCCCTTCGTGGAATAATACCCGCATAATCGTGTAGATCCGACCGGATCTAGATCGCGCGGTGGTCCACGGATTAACCCCGGCGTTGGCAAAGAACCCACACAAGCAAGCAACCGCAAAACAGGAGCTTGCGATTTGTTCACAAGAGGAAAGTTGTAATTTTTTATTTTTTTCTTTGATTTAGTTGTAACCGGATCTATAAAAGACCGGATCTTTGTAACCCAAGATGACAATCATATCAATGAAAAAGAAAACAGTTTTCCACGCGAACAATCTGGCGACCACAGTGGGAGCCGACGATCTCGCCAACGAGATCGATGCGTCGCAGCCGCGGATTGCAATCCGGGTCGTGGAGGAGGTCGAGTATGAGTTCGACCAAGCCAAGTTCGAGGAGTACGTGTCCTCGTCCGGCTCTATCTCCCCCCGCAAGTCCAAGAAGTTCTCCTCCGGGAGAAAAGCTCGTTGGTTTGAAGCTGCTCGGGAAGCCCACGAAGCTCTCAACCCAACTGACGCCGAAGTTGCGTCAAATGAAGTTCCACCGACCTCCAATCAGGTCAACCCAACTCCCGCCAACGCCTCTACTGTTCAGGGCGTTGTGACTCTCTCAAAGAGAGCCCGCCAGAGGCGTCGTCAACGCCTCGCGCGGCAATTCGCTAAGGCGATGGAGTCTACGGACGGATTCCGCTACCACGCGGAGTTGAAGAACAGAAGAGGCAAACAGCCTCAACCACCAATGAATGGCGACTCTTCCAAGCCGCCAAAGAAAGAATGGGTCCGCGTCAAACGGAACCGTTCAACGCTCGAGGAGCGTATTCGCAAGCGCCGCGCGATGTCAGCGCAGGCACGGGCTCAAGCTCAGGAAGCCCGTAGAAAGCTGCAAAAGGAGGTGGAGAAGAAGCCACCACCAACACGCCAAGTCTGGAAGCCTAAGTCTTTAGTGGCGACTCAGGCCAAAAAGCAACCAGTGCAGCCTTCTAAGCAAGGTCAAACTCCGGCGAGTCAACC
>NC_033801.1:57154478-57233540 GCF_001876935.1 Asparagus officinalis
CAATTCCTACTAGGAGACACATCTCAAAAAGCCTATAAATAGAAGCCTAAGGTCTTCTTTCAAGGAGATTGGAGATCTGAGATTAGGAAGGCGAGGTGCTGTCAAATTGACCAGTCAACCACGAATTTCAGAGGAGAATCATCAGAGCTTGGCGAACACTTTCATAAAGAAAGCCCCTTCTTTCCTTTTTTCCTCCGGATTAAACTTGGTTTTAATCTCGAGAAGAGCCACAATCTCGCTTGGTCGTGATTGTCGCTTCCGCAATTGTTTCCCTCGTGAAACAAGAGCGTAATTATATTGTCGATCGGCTTTGGTCTGCGGTGGTCCACGGACTAACGCGTCCCCGGCACAGGCAAAGATCCCACGCAAAGCAGCGGGAGATAAACTACTGCTGCGTTTTGTTTGATAAAGTTGTAATCTTTATTTTTCATTGTAAGAAGATCTTATAAAAAGATCAACTCTCTTTTCAGTTTGAACTTGTAATCGATAAACGGTGTAACAGGTTTGAAAACAATGGAAAAGGCAACTTTTGACCCAAACAATGCTGTTGTCGCAGCCATCAAGACCAATCATCTCAGAGATGATGTCGTGTTCGTAGCTGTTGTAGAGTTGCGAATGCAGTGATTAGAAAGTCGTCTGATTGTAACTTCCATTATCGGGGCTTGATAGGGATCAACTGTCTATTGTGATTTTTAGACAACCTACAATAACCTTTACCAAAGAGGACATGCAAACGAGGAACTCAAAGCATGACAGATCGTTGTATTTCACCAGATACGTTGGTTCTAGCATTGCCAATCAGATCCAAGACGATCCGGGTTCCTCTATCAGCATTATGCCACTCCGATTGATGTACAATCTTGTAATCCCTACAAGAAAGTTGGCTTCAACAGGCACCATTATCTACGGATTTAATACCAATGGGTCTAGGCCATTGTGTAAAATCCAGGTGAAGTGCCAACTCGGAGATTTAAAATTGTAGGTCACGTGCTATATTATCGATGTAAAGACTTCTTATAACTTACTATTGGGTCAACCCTGGATCCATGGTAATATTATAGTCCCTTCCACCCTCCACTAGTGTCTAAAATATATAGACACTAATAACAAGGACAAGACGGTGGTTGCAGATAAGCAACCATTTGAGGGTTTGGAAAATTATTTTATTAATTTCCTTCTTTACGTTGCTGAATCTGATACTGAACCATCGGCCCAAGGCACGGACACCGGAGAAGAAGCTGACACTAAATCTGGGCTTGATCATAATGGAGGTCATGTATTATATGATATTGTATCATTTGTAATCAATCTTGACGGTGGAGAATCATCAGATGGTAGTTGTAATTGGCAACTTGAAGGCAAATAAATGACGATTTAGAGTATTCACCTTGTCTTGGTAATGTAATGTAGAGGTTGTATGATAACCCCGATATACATATGCTGCTTCGGTCATCTTGTATGATGAAGAAGCGTATCCAAGACTCACTTTGAACAACCCTCATCATTCTTGCTAAGGCAGGGGGTGAAAAGGAGTTAATCTTCGGCAAAGGGGAGATATCTCCACTATGAGATCCGTTCTCAAAGGAAGATAGTGATGATAAAAGACCTGGTCCTCACTTGTTCAGATACAGTCGACAAGTGCGTAACCTCATTAAGAAATGGGGATACAACTTTGTACTCGATGAAGGTCTTTGTTTTGGTCGAGGTCCACGAGTTCCACCTCATCCGGACTACGTACCGAAAGGAAAATCCGACAATTATTATGGTATAAAAGGGGTCTAGGCTACGACTCTTCATCCGATGACGAGTGTTGCTAGCAAGTCATCGACCGATTAGCGAATAAGGAGGCATACTCATCTGATTCTTTAAGTTAGGACTCCGACGTCAGCCTTAGAGAAATATTCAAAGGCTTGATGTCAAATATGGTCATAGTCGATCCCGCTACAATGGAGGAAGACGATGAATTGCCAACTTAGGAAGATCCTTGGATCCATCACCTAAATATCCAACATGGTGAAACAAAGAGAACCTCCTATCGAAGACAAAGTGGTCCAGGTAAATATAGGTGACGAAGCGAATCTGAAACCCATATTCGTCAACGATAGCCTTCCGTCAGACGAGAAGGAAGAGTTGATTGTCCTCATCAGGGAATACGTAGATGTTTTCACCTGGAATTATGAGGATATTCCAGCACTTGATCCAAATATGACGATGCATCGCCTCAATATCAAACCGGATGCGGAACCTATCAAGCAACAGCAAAGATAATTTTGTCCACAAATTATGGAAGCAATCGAGTTTGAAGTTAAAAAGCTGATCGACTCGAGTTTTATCAGGGAGGAACAACATCCCAACGGGCTAACAAATATTGTACCAGTCTTTAAAAATAATGGGAAAATCAAGATTTGCATCGACTTTAAAGACCTGAACACTGCTTGCCAAAGGACGATTTCCCTCTTCTAATCATGGATGTTATTATCAATGTAGGCATCAAAAAATGCATATATGTGTTCGAATACAGCTCGAGACAAAGAGAAGACGATGAACGTCATTATCTAAGTCCAAATGGGATTATTCAAAGCTGTAAAGAAGCCAACAAGATGAAAGAAGGGAATCGCGCACGAGTCAACAAAGCGAAGAAACACGCGTAAAGGCAAAACAACTGCAAAACAAGCAAACTGAAGGGGCTATACATAGTCAAAAAGTCAAAAAGACGGACGAAGGAGGTCACGTGGCTCGCTTGAGTGCTCACCAATTGGTGGCTCGCACCCATGTGAGCCACCAAATGGTGGCTCACACAATTTCCAGCCACCAGGTGGTGATCCACTCCCAAAACTTCCCAAAAACACTGGTTTTGTAGTTTTTTAAGGATTCTTTCGTTCCAGGACCTCCCCAACTATTCTGAAGCTATCCCTAAGTATGCTTAGGCGGTTATCAACTGCAGATGACGTCAAAACAATTGATCTTATCAGGAAACGTGGTGACAAAAGCCTATAAATAGAAGCCCAGAGTCTTTATTTGAGAGGATCTAAAATCAAAGGGTGAGGTGTTGTCGAATTGACAGTAAACCACGTATTTCAGAGGAGAATTGGCGAATCTTTGCGAACTTTTTCATAAAGAAAAAAAGCCTTTGAAAGATTCGAGATTCTCTCCCCCTCTTTCCTTCGGATTAAACTTGGTTTTAATCTCGAGAAGAGGCACAATCTCGTTTGGTCATGATTGTCGCTGTTGCGATTGTTTTCTTCGTAAAACAAGAGCATAATTATTTTTTCAACCGGATCTGATCTGCGGTGGTCCACGGACTATCGCGTCCTCGGCACAGGCAAAGATATCACGCAAAGCAATAAGAGATAAACTACTATTGCGTATTGTTGGATAAAGTTATAATTTTCACTTTTTTATTATAAGTAGATCTTATAAAAAAATTGACTTTTCTTTCAGTTTGAACTTATAATCGATAAACAGTGTAACAGGTTTAATGACAATGGAAAAAACAACTTTTGACAAAAACAGACAAACATGTGGATTCAAGAGAATGTCCTTCATGGATAGATTATTGGGTTATAAACAAATCAAGATGTATCCGAACGATGAAAAGCATACCACGTTCAGAACACCTCTTGGTGTTTTCTGCTACACAACCTCCCGACATCTGACAAAGTCAAGGCCACGAACTTTAGTTCTTCAATCAAAGAGCTCACTTCTGGAAACGTGCCAATTCTATCGAAGAGAGCACATCAAAGGCAACGTCAGTGTCTCACACGCCAATTTGCCAAGGTCTTAGAGTTGGTCGACGAAGTCCACTATGAAGCGAGTCTGAAACCTAAGCAATATCAGACCTCGTTGTAGCGAACAAGGGATTCCTCTTTAAAAATAGCGGCTAACAAATGGACCCGTGTTAAAAAGACTCGTTCAACCCTTGAGGAGCGAATTCAGAAATGGCGTGCGTTGCTTGCACATGTAGAAATCCTCATACAGGAAGTTAAGAAATTGCAAAGGCATGATGTAGTCACTAAACCATTAAGACTACGTCAAATCTGGAGGCCAAAATCCAAGACGAAGCCTGTAAAAATCGAACCACTGGCTGCTGGTTCGGCTAGAACTGAACCACCAAAAACTGGTTCAGATCTCTCCTCCTCCTCTCTAAAATCTGTGCACCTTCAGTCTTCAATCCGGCAGGGCTTCGCCTAATCTCTAAAATTCCAGCTCCGGAAAAATGAGGGTCCGGGGCTTGTATTTATAGACTTGAGGGGGTTCAGGGCGGTTAAAACCGCGTAACAGACAGATCTGGGGTTAGAGACACCCTTGGGTGTCTTAACCTGGGCCGAGACACCCTTGGGTGTCTCGGCCTTGGCCGAGACACCTTAGGGTGTCTCGCTCACACCCTTGGGTGTCTCGGCCTTGGCCGAGACACCTTAGGGTGTCTCGCTCGTGCCGAGACACCTTGGGTGTCCCAGTTCAGCCTGAGACGCTCCGTTATGCCTGTTTGTTCGTTTCCGCCGTAACTTTTTCATCTGAACTCGGATTTAAGCGATTCAAAGTGCGTTGGAAAGCCGACGAGGAATTCTATAAGCTCCAATGATTAGATCATCTATGGAATAAATGAGACACAAAGGGTATTTCACTGTTTGTGAACGATACGAGGTTCCCAATCAGTTCGTGTCTTTGTTATTCTGAAATTCTGTTGGTTTACGTAGTTCATCGATTCACTTCAAGCGTTCACTGACATCAATCAAACTTTTGTGAACCGGATAGTGACGTTCATCATCGTTTCTTAGCACTGAGCTGTTCGTGGAGACCTATAGGTAATTTTTGATGTCTACACCGGCATCTGACAAAGCTGAGGCCACGAACTTCAACTCTTCAATCAAAGAGCTCACTTGTGAAAACGTGCCAATTCTATCGAAGAGACCACATCAAAGGCAACGCCAGCGTCTCGCACGCCAATTTGCCAAGACCTTAGATTCGACCGACGGAGTCCACTATGAAGCGAGTATGAAACCTAAGCAATATCAGACCCCGCTGCAATGAACATGGGATTCCTCTTTTAAAACAGCGGCTAACAAATGGACTCACGTTAAAAAGACTCGCTCAACCCTTGAGGAGCGAATCCAGAAATGTTGTGTGTTGCTTGTACATGCATAAATCCTCATACAGGAAGCTAAGAATTTGCAAAGGCACGATGTAGTCAACAAACCATCAAGACTACGTCAAATCTGGAGGCCAAAATCCAAGACGAAGCCTGAAAAAATCGAACCACTGGCTGCTGGTTCGGCTAGAACTGAACCACCAAAAACTGGTTCAGTCAGACCTGAACCGCCAAAAATTGGTTCGGCTAGACCTGAACCACTAATAACTGGTTCGTCTGAAACTCAACCACCAAAAACTGGTTTAGTCAGACCTGAACCGACAAAAATTGGTTTGGCTGGACCTGAACCACTGAGAACTAGTTCGTCTGAATACGAACCACCAAAAACTAGTTCAGCTAAACCTAAACTGCCAAAAATTGGTTCGGCTGGACCTGAACCGCCAAAAATTAGGTTGGCTAGACCTAAACCACCGAGCAGAAATTTCGCCTCCCGTGACCATTTCTGAGTCTCCAACGGCTTCTAGTCCTATCCTGATGAATTCCGCATCTCCGATGAAGCTCCGTGAAAGTGTGGACTTGTCCCAATTCAAAATGAAGGTCACAGACCGCCTCAGTCCTCTGCACGGAGTTCGAGACAGAACCCGAGTTAAAGAGCGTTTGGACACGACAAATGAACTACGAGCAACGTATCGGACTGGGAGTCGCACACACCCTCGCAACAACTTGGAGCTGTCTCATAAAGGGACAATTCTAGTAACCGACCGCATCGGACTCTGAGTCGAAGTCCAAGAGCCCGTTGAGGTCCCTTTCTCGCAAAGGCGTAGCTCTAAATGTGTAACTCTTGAAGACGCTAACAAAGCATTATATCCCTAGAAAAAAACGTATTCGTCTGACGATGATAATATTATACCTAGGAAGTTGTGCCAGCATACGATAGGTTCCTCCGGTAATCATGCCGATGAGTTATACTATCGGACTGGGGGTACGAATAAATCTCGAAAGAGAAGTACCCACGAAGCAGACTATCATTGTTCGTGTACTAAAATTATCAGGACAGTATTATCAGTGTGTAGCTACCCCAAGGCTGCTATACACAAGGTGTTGGTATCCCAAAGGTTTTCCTCTGAAATGTCAAAAACCAAGCCAAGGCGTTTCCGCAAGAAACGATCAGCCGTTCAAGATGACGAATTTCTAGAAGTCACAATTAACATGGATGATAAGGGGAAGTCGACTCGACCTTCTAGTTCGAACCCCCTCATATCGTATCGTCTAACTCGGCTACGTGTATGGACTACTAGACGTAGGGACTATCAGAGAATGAATAGAGGATTGTCCTCGGATAACAAAGTGATAATCACATTTTATTATAATTTTATACCCTCATTATCTATTTTATATGAATAAATATGCCACTAATAATTATTTTTATCTTTAAATGCAGGTTAATGAAGAATAAATCCTAAAAATCCCATATCTCAACAAAGGCCCCTTGATTTAATGAAGAAATGTCAACGCCAAAAAGAATAAATGCCAAATTGTCCAAAAGCCCAAAGCTAAAAAGAAAAAAAAATGCCAAAGCCAAAGCCAAGAAGAAAAAAAAATGCCAAAGTCCAAAAGCCCAAGACCAAATACAAGAGGAGCTGTGAACATCACATTGGAGAGGACCTCACATCGATGCCAGCATCGATGGGGGCATCAATGCCAGCATCGATAGGCCAGCATCGATGGGGGCATCAATGCCAGCATCGATAGGCCAGCATTGATACGCCTATCGATGCAGGAATCGATACCATCGGCCAGACAGTTACAATCCAAAGGCTGAAATTTGTTGTTTTGGATAAGATTTTAATCCAATGGCTCTCATTCACTAATGTTTACTATAAATAGGGGTAGAGAGTGAAGGGTTAGAGGTGTGAAAAATTTTATAACTCTATTTGGAGAGGAGAGTTACTCTTAATTGAGAAGACCTTCCAAATTTATAACTTTTGTTACAATTAATAAAAAAAAATTCTCCACTTCAAATCTTCTTCTCTTTGTTGGATGATCATGATGGAGATGAAGAAAAGTTTGAAGGTTTGCTTTTCTTTTATTTTTTTATTTTTTTTCTTTTTAGTAATTTCTTTATTATTGCTTATTAGTTAGATTTACATTCATGCTTGTAGTGTAGATTTATTTTCTTGTCTTTTTTATTTCTTTTTGCACCTTAATTTGTAGAGTAGATTTATTTTCTTGCATTTAATTTTTGTAATTTATTTTGTAGTTTAAATTTTAATTCTTTGTAGTTAGATTTATTTCTTGTTCATAGTTTAGATTTTTTTCTTTTCTTTTTATTTTTGTAATTAGTTCTTTTTCTTCTTGCTTTTATTTCTTAAAATGTGAAATTAATTATGGTAGTAATCTTAGAATAGTATGAAACTAGTCTAATTTCCTTTATATTGTATGAATTATTCTCTTACACTTAAAATGGTCATGTTTAGGATAATCAATTAGAGAACTAATTGATAGAAGAAGAATTTGATAATCTACGCTTATCTTAAATGGTTTGATAGGTTATACTTATGAATTCTAGGATTACTATCTTGTTGTTGTTCTTATCATGATTTTTATTTTGACTTAGATGATAATTTGATAGGTTATACTTTCCTTAAATGGTTTGATATTCTATACTTAATAAATCTAAATTGAAATATGATAAAAAGATAATAGTTTGTATTTAATAATTAAGATTAGCTAGTGGATTCAATTCTAGATTTCTATATCTTTAATTGAACCCTCCACCTTTTATTTTCTTGATTGTTCTCTTTCTTGCTTTTTATTCTATTCTTTGATTCTTACTTCTCTTCGCTCAAATTCAATTTATTATTACTTGCATATATTAAAACAATCACTCTCACTCATCATAACTCTTACACTTATTCATTAATTCTATTTTGTCACGCACACAACATAAGAACTAATTCTAATAATCTCTTAAAATTACCTTCCTCGTGGGATCGATAACTTTTTATACTATAACTTGATCAATTCTCTTAAAATTACCTTCCTCGTGGGATCGATAACTTTTTATACTATAACTTGATCAATTGTGCACTTGTAATTTTGGTAATAACTTTTTATACTATAACTTGATCAATTGTGCACTTGTAATTTTGGTACATAATTATGCCGCATCACGAAGCATCAGATGCCAACTCTACAGTTACTTTTGATAATACGGTATCCAACCCAGGACAATCTCGTGAGGCATTTATGATCAATACCGAGCAAATGGCCAAGATTCTTGAAGATGCTTTGGCTAAGCAGAAGGATAACTTCAAATTTAAAATGGAAATGGCTATGCAGCAGATGAGGAAAATGCATGACCAATAGATTCGGGCTTTGTCTAATCAAATTAGCGAATCTAGTTGTTCGCGTGGAAAACTGTTGCTTTCTTCATTAATGAGATAATTGTCATCTTGGATTACAAAGATCCGGTCTTTTATAGATCCGGTTACAACTAAATCAAAGAAAGAAAAAAAAGTAAAAATTACAACTTTCCTCTTGTGAACAAATCGCGAGCTCCTGTTTTGCGGCCGCTCGCTTGTGTGGGTTCTTTGCCTGCGCCGGGGTTGTTTGCCGTGGACCACCGCGCGATCTAGATCCGGTCGGATCTACACGATTATGCGGGTATTATTCCACGAAGGGAATAATAGCCGGGAGGGATTAATCCACCAAGGGAATAATCGCTCGGATCTCGAGATCTAAGACCAAGCTTAGATCTGGAGTATGACCTCGTGTAGATCTCAGATCTGTTCTTTCTTCCTCTCGAGATCCTGCCTTTTCTGACGTGGATGGTCGCCGAGGATCAGATCTGTACGTCCAAGTCTTCAAGTCTTCAAAACTCTGAGTTTGCTCTTCAATCCGGCAGAGTTTCGGCTCTTGAAAGTTCGACCTCTGAAAATGAACATTGCCTGGCCTATTTATAGGCTCTCAGGACAGTGCCCGCAAAAAGAGAAATGTCGGCCACCGTCGGCCACTGTCGGCCACCTCTGGGTGGCCGGCACTGTGCCGAGCCACCCGTACTCCTCGAACTTGGCTTGGTCGAACTCGTACTCGACCTCCTCCACGACCGGGATTGCAATCCGCGGCTGCGACGCATCGATCTCGTTGGCGAGATCGTCGGCTCCCACTGTGGTCGCCAGATTGTTCGCGTGGAAAACTGTTTTCTTTTTCATTGAGATAATTGTCATCTTGGATTACAAAGATCCGGTCTTTTATAGATCCGGTTACAACTAAATCAAAGAAAATAAAGAAAAAATTACAACTTTCCTTCTGTGAACAAATCACGAGCTCCTGTTTTGCGGTCGCTCGCTTTGGTGGGTTCTTTGCCTGCGCCGGGGTTAATCCGTGGACCACCGCGCGATCTAGATCCGGTCGGATCTACACGATTATGCGGGTATTATTCCACGAAGGGAATAATAGCCGGGAGGGATTAATCCACCAAGGGAATAATCGCTCGGATCTCGAGATCTAAGACCAAGCTTAGATCTGGAGTATGACCTCGTGTAGATCTCAGATCTGTTCTTTCTTCCTCTCGAGATCCTGCCTTTTCTGACGTGGATGGTCGCCGAGGATCAGATCTGTACGTCCAAGTCTTCAAGTCTTCAAAACTCTGAGTTTGCTCTTCAATCCGGCAGAGTTTCGGCTCCTGAAAGTTCGACCTCTGCAAATGAACATTGCCTGGCCTATTTATAGGCTTTCTGAACTGTGCCCGCGCACAGAGACATGTCGGCCACTGTCGGCCACTGTCGGCCACCTCTGGGTGGCCGGCACTGTGCCGAGCCACCCCACCTTGAGGTGGCTCGGCCAAAGCCGATCCACCTTGAGGTGGCTCGGCTTTGGCCGAGCCCCCGCGGGCGATGTTTTCCGATTTTTTCGAGTTGTGTCCGTTTTCCGGTTTTGTCCGTGATTCGGTTGATTGAGACTCTGATTGGTTGATCTGATTTGGCAGTAAGTCAGATTCCTGATTTGGCAGTAAGTCGGATTCCTGATTAGGTAGTAAATCCGCTTCTGAGTTCGAGTCCGAAACTGATCTTGATTCGATCGTGATTCGTCCGAGTCTGTTCTCGGTTGGATGACTCGTTGATTCCTTAACACTTGGCTTGATTCCGAACGCGTATGGATGCATTCCGTCGCTTCCGTGCGATTCGTCGATCTCGTCGCCTCGTTGGTTCGTCGGTTTGTGCCGAGCTATGCTAGGGGACCTATAAGCAATTTTATATGCCTACACTAGTCATCATGACAATGCTTACCGGGTAGGTGGCAATTCAGACATGCACGAACACCTCAATGCTGATAACCCTCCCATAGACCAAAACGTTAGGGGTGTCCCCACTGAAGACAACAATACCGGGGGTGGCCGCATTGTTCTTCTTAGAAATCGTCCAAAGCATGATACAGATGAAAAGATGCAAGACCTCAAGAGAAAAATCAACGCTCTGATGTCTACTCGAGAGGTGAAGAAGACCGATATATCGTGTCCTTACCCGAGAGAGTGGGAGTCGATCTCGTACCCGACGAAGTTTAACCTGATCAACTTTATGCCATTCAACGGGAAGGGCTCCCCCACTCAACATCTAATCTACTTCAAGTCCCATTTGAGGATGATTTCTGGCAATGAAGCCTTGATGGTTCGGTCATTCGTGGGCACCCTTCGTGGGACTGCCTTCAATTGGTACCACCGTCTCAAGCCTGGAAGCATAAACATCCGGGATGATATGGAAAGCTTATTCCTCAGTAATTTCTTTGATGATGACACTGAGGTATCAGTTAGGACGCCCTTTGAGGAGAAACAGAAAGACGAAGAGATGATCGACGACTTCGTCAAGCATTTTCGAAATAAGACGATGAATTGCTGAGATCCAGTTACAGAGGACTTTATCCTCCAAACCAGTCATAATAACCTATCCATTGATATCTTGGAAGTTATGGGAGTAGCACCGTCTAAGACTTAGAGAGAGCTTAAGGTGTACGGAGAGCAGGCTGAACGCTTCCTCAGAAGGAAGAAAGCCAAGAGAAGCCAACCGACGGCTAACCCTCCGAACGCAAACTTCGCCCCCCGTGATAAGGGGAAGGCACCTGCAGCAGCTATTGATGTTAATCTGACATCACAACAGCAACTTCAGAGAGAACGAAGGACTTCAGATCTGAGACTCCAAAAAGAATACTCCTTCAAGGATGAAGAGGTTCTGGCTATCTTCAAATACCTCCTTGAAGATAACAAAATCAAGCTGTCACCTATTATGAATCAGGAAGAAGCTAACAACACTTCGGATCCAAAGTACTACGCGTACCACAGGAGGATCCTTCATCCTACCAAGGCTTGCTTCACTCTCAAGAATAACATTCAAGCCTTAGTTGACGCCGACATCATAACGCCAAAATAAGAACTCTATCCTCCGATGAGTATAAGAGGTTAAGCTACTTCTCTGTGGTCCTCTAACAGGTGCATGAGGTTAAACTGCTCCCTGCATACTCCAATAGGTATACACATCTAAACTGTTTTTTATCTTTTAACAGGAAGTTCCTGGAAGAATATCACATGTGATATTCTTAAGGATAACCCAACCTCGATAAGAGAGTCGAAAATAAAAAGTACTCATCATTAGACCTAGTTTTGCTAAAAGCTGGGGGTCGATATGTGAAAACGAAAAGTTCCTGGAAGAATATCACATATAATATTCTTAAGGATAATCCGGTCATTATAAAAAGTGATGAACACTAAATTCACACTCCCACTGTTTATCTCGGTCAAACCTTCTTATAGTAAGAGTCGTCTTAAACCTCCCACTTGGTCAAACCTTCCTACAGTTAGGACCACAATTAAAATCTCCTCTCAATTCCTTCCATGAGCGAAAGGTCTACATTCAAATCGAGCTATTAAATCTTCTTATAGTTAGGGTCGTCTCAAACCTCACACTTGATCAAACCTTCCTACAGTTAGGACCACAACCAAAATCTCCTCTCGATTCCTTCCATGAACGAGAGTTTAACTTTCAAATCGAGCGATCAAACCTTCTTACAGTTAGGGTCATCTCAAACCTCCCACTTAGTCAAACCTTCCTACAGTTAGGGCCAAAGTCAAAATCCCCTCTCGATTCCCTCAACCACTGGGAATGGGAATTCTTCGGGTGTGTCATAAGCACACATTATGATGTGTGTAGAACTAGACCGTATTTGAATTCTCTAGGACGAGTTGCCTAAGAAATAAAGAATTCAAATTGTTACATAGTCCCTTTTACTTGATGATATTGTTATTTTCAATTTGATAATTTAGTATGCTTTTGATGTGATGGTTAAGCTTGTTTAGCAAGCGCTACACAACCTGAAACGTTAGGTTGCTAAATTTTATTTAGGAAAATGATGGATGTCTAGATAGGATCCAATATGCTCATTATGATTGTTAGACCCTAGAGGGGGAGGGGGGGTGATTAGAGTCTTATGCTAATCTAATCCCAATTAAATTCCAATTAAAAATATATTGATTAATTTGTTCTTGCAAGAAAGATATGAGATAGATATGAATAAGAACAATAGGAATATGCACAAAATAATATATAAGCCAAGCAAAACACAAACACACAATATGTTTACGAGGTTCGGTCACCACGACCTACGTCCCCGCTCCTCACCTCGAGGAGATATCCACTATCACAATCCGGTTTGGAAGCCGGAACTTCTACACACTCGGTTTACAAGATCACCGAAAACTCTCACACTACACAAACACTATGCAATCACACTTTACACACTAAGTGTAGGAACCCAGCCCGTGTCCTCCTCCTCAAGTGCTCGGATGCAACCTCTCCCTAGATTCGTCAACCGACGCCACTCCTATTGGATTCGATCCCGTCTCTCGCCTCACACTTCTCTCGGTGTACAAGTGTATTATAAGTGATACTCACAAAACAAGATTAAATACAATGGTTTGTTCTCAAATAACAAGTGAGAACACAATGAAGCTCACACTCACTAAATCACACCCCACAACCCACACTATATGGTATGAAGATATTAAGCTCAATATGTGTGTGATATAACAGTGAATGAAACTCAATAAATATAGCTAAATGAAATGAAAATGAAATAACAAGCTATATAAGAGTTTAGAAAACTTCTCAAACAAGAAGAACAGTAGATGATGATCCCAATAGGATTTGAAAGCCACTTCTTGTTGTAAAAAAACTTCTCTTGAAACATATTGATAAAATCAGCTTTAAACAGCTCTTTGAAAACACACTTAATATTTTGTTAAACACAAAAAACTTAGATACATAAAAGAGAGCAGCAATGGGGTATTTATACCCTCTCAAATATCAGCCAAAAACCAACTTAAAAAGACTAAAAAGCCCCCAGAGAACCATTGTAAAAATAGCCGTTAACGGTCGACCGTGGCGGTCGACCGCAAACTGATACTTGGCATTGATAGGTTTTTGGGCCAAATTTGAAAATGCATTAAAAATATTAAATCAATTCCAAAAATAATAAAACTTTGGGGAAAGTTTCTAAATGATAAAATGAACATGTTAGAAAAGGAATTTTTGTAAAAATAATTTTCTTTTGCAAAAACACACTGTTTTTGAAAAGTGTTCATAAAACCTGTATTTTACGATTATGAAAATTTTGATATGACTCATAAATACGTATATATATATCATGTATACATTATATATATAATAGAGTATGAAAGAGCTGTAAACATGAAATAGGATAAATTATAACAACGTTTGATGAAAAATCATTTATATGATAGAAATCATCAAAAATCGTGTTAAGTGTACATATATTGAGCTTAAATATAAACATACAATATATGTAAGTAAACTAAACTTATACCTAGGTAAATCCACACATATGAACTTGAATCTTTAACGCTTGATTGTTGTGTGTTGAAATACATGTAAAGAGAAACATAAACACAAAACTAGAGAATATATTAGCGATAAATTATTTGACAAATCATACAACTCAGCACTCCGATCTCTCAGCATCATCTCCTCAATATATGCCAGAAATAACTTCGTAAACTGGTTGCTCTGTGAGGTCACTACAATCAACTCAGACCTATCAGACGCTCGCAAACTAACTGTTTTTGCAAAATAGTCGATGCTAATATGGTAAGATGATAACCAATCCATACCAAGAATAATGTTAAAATCTGACATCCACAAAACAATTAGATCTACAATAAACTCGGACTCATCTAAGCTGATGACACATCTCCTATAGATGCTCCTAAATAAAGATACCTCCCCTAAAGGAGTAGAAACGGATAGCGGTACATCTAAGGGATGCGCGACTAACTGAAGCATATCCATAAAAGCATGAGATATAAAAGAATGGGAAGCTTCGGAATCGAATAGGATCTGAGTTGGAAAAAGGTTCACTAAGAATGTACCTTCTACTATAGCTCCGCTCGCACCATAATCACGTGGTATGACTGCATAGACTCTGCCTGTGGCTGGCGACTACTGAACTGCTTGCAGTGGAAATAAGAGGCTATCTATTCCACATAGACTCTGCCTGTGGCTGGCGACTACTGAACTGCTTGCAGTGGAAATAAGAGGCTATCTATTCCACAGGAATCTCCTGAATGGCACGAATCTGGCCTACTGGCCCTTCAATTCTCAAAATGGTTGGTGGTGTCTAAATCATTTACTGCTAGTCGTAACAGCGACCCTGCGACTGCTGACCCTGACCATGGTTTTGCTGCTGACAATGTCCTAGTCTCTGCTGCTGGCGTTAAAAATTCTTGCCCCGATGTTGGGGGTCTTTTAAGTCTTGCAAAAGGTTTTTATCCTTGTTCTTGTCTCTAGATAGTCCTACTTCCATAATTAACTATCGATATGTCTCCCTACTCCAATCGGGCTAGTTCTAGTTGCTTATCGAAGTAGTTGATGAAATCCTCCTATGAAATTAACATTCACTACTTTGGCGTAAACTAAAGTTGGTGCTAGCCTCCGATGATATCCTCTATGCTGAATACATCTAATTTCTGCTTAGTACTGAGTCGACGTTAAGAAATTTTCACATATTCCTTCTATTTATAAGCTGCACATGAATCCGGTGTGCCCTGAAACTATGATGCTCTTAGTGTCTGATATTTTTCTTATTTTTACAGAGCTAATCCTCCTGCTCCGTGGATCTATCAATAGTTGGTTGTGACGATGTTGAAATCGTTAGTATTACCTCTCTAATAGGTACGGCTGGATAAACTGATGGTAGAACTTTAGAAAGTGAAATCTGACTCGTTACTCGCTCCTCGAGTGTGCTAGTCTCTGCTTCTGTAATTAGTGTTACCAAGTCGATCAGATACTGTGGAGCCTGTTACGTCTCGGGCTCTGCTTGCCCAGCTCTCCAAGTACAAGTTTTACCTCGACCGCGTCCTCATCCCGATATTTATAATATCAAGAGGAGAGCTTAATTGACACAGTAAATAGGTTCGTAAACACACACATATATATATATAGACACATATATATATATATATATAACATATCACAATAAGTATTCACGCAAATAGTTTTCAATCAAAGTAAGATAGTCATAAAAAAATTCGTAATTTTTGAACATAAGTGTATAACGTCCTCACACTTTCTAGAAATTCTTAGCGGCCTCTATACATGAATCCTAAGAAACTCTATTCTAGCTCCACTAATTGTAGGCTGTCTAAAAATCACAATAGATAGCTGATCCCCATCAAAACACCGATGATGGAAGTTACACTCTGACGACTTCCAGAATGTTACAATTTGAAGACTTTCACGTAGGTCGCTAAAGGTTACAATCTGACGACCTTCACGACAACTGATGGACGCTCTAATCAAACAGCCTTCATAATCAACATCGGGAGTTACAATCTGACGACTCTCACATATCAGAGAGCTAAAGTAAAGATTACAAAATGACGATCTTTGCAACACTTCGACAGAAAAAGACTACAAATCGACGGCCTCTTCAAATTAAGCTGTGGAAGTCCTCCCCGCACACCAGCATCAAGACGCATCGCGTTCATAGCCACGAACACAGCTCAACGTAGCTCCAAACGCTACCCAACGCAGCTCTATACCGCTGCCCAACGCAGCTCTATACCGCTGCCCAACGCAGCTCTATACCGTTGTTCAACGCATCTCCAACCGCTGCCAGACGCAACTCTATACCGCTACCAAACGCAGCTTCACTCGCTGCCAAACGCAGCTTCCAAGCCGCCAAACGCAGCTTCCAACAAGATGCCAACGCAGTTTCCAGCCGCTGCGTCCGAGCTTTCAGACACTGCGTTCAAGCTTCCAAACACTGCGTTTGAACGCAGAATTCGCATCAGAACATGGATTTTGCATTTGACTCGTTCAAACACGAGTTGAACGGTTTCAAAACTGTTTCCCACGATCTGAGGGGATCACAACTCCACTCAGGAGTGATTTAAGGGGCGGTTACATCCCATTAGCCCCACTTGGGAGCGAATTAAGGAGGTGGTTACACCCCTTAATCCCCTATAAATAACTAAAAATCAATTCAGTTTAGGGGGACGGTCTGTTAGAATTTCTTGGCTCGTCAACAGGATCCTTAGAGCATTTCTGGAGCTTGGGAGATCTGCAACAAGAGCTTCTTCATCCTTGGCTTGAGAACCGATTCTCGGTTCAAATCAACTCTTTTTCAAGAGTTTCCAACTCATTCAGAGTTATCAACTCGTCCAGAGTTTCAAACTTGCCACGCAAGTTCTCCACAACGTCAAATCGTGAGGAGAAGATCATGTTCTAGTGAAACAAGACGTCGGATCGTCAACGAGAAGTAAACTCGACGCGAGCATTCGAGGGAGGCATCTCATCGCCACCGTGAAGAACCCAGATTTAAACAAATGGGAGAATCCAGATCATTCTCCTCTCTTTTGTAATCGGAATCTAAATTGTAATCGATTTTAAGAGAATACAAGTTAATTTTCTTTCATTGTCTTTTCACTGCAAATTTTCCATCAAACACTAATCGACATAGGATGATCCTAAAGATACTGGAACTAGAGCTCTGATACCAACTGTAACGCCCATGTTTTCATACATATCTGCATTCCAAGATGAACCCAGAGATATCAAAACTTCCATGCACCCACACTGTGCAACAACAAGTTTTACCAATCACAGCAATATCCTCTAGTGGAATCAAAATAAGGTATAGGTACAAAATAGGCAAAAGAAAGGAAATAACTGCAATAGACATGATATAGAAAGAAACATGATATAGAAAGAATTATCTCATAAATAAACCATGTCTTAATGAACAACCTAGAATACATCTGATATCCAAAATAAATAAATATGTCTCGATAAGAAACAGCTAAAAATCGTACTAAGGCACACTGCCTTTACACTATGAAATAAACTCTAAGATCTGACAAAAATATAAAACTACCGTAGAGCCTTTAATAAATCACATCTGACAGCGACTATGCAAGAACTCCATCATCCTGCGACTCTCCAGTACTCCAAATTACCTAAAATAATATTAGAAAAAAAAAGAGAAACAACAAGAGCGTTAGAGCGCTATAGCAAGATCACCTCCATCCGTCCCCAAGGGAAAGGCTGCTAGATGGAGTAGAGGCTCTAGTAAGCATAGTCTACCTAGATCATTTTTCCCCATATCTAATAAAATTAATATTTAGACACCTACAATACGAGACGTAGTACGTCGAGCAAAATAATCCAAACAAGGAAACCCTCATGTATATACCATATGTCCTGAATTGTAAACATGTAAACATTAATACCGAACTAAAGATAAATAATCTAAATAAAATTAATAATTAGAAATCCACAACACGAGACCAGTACGTCGAGCGAAATAATCCAAACAAGGAAACCCTCATGTATATACCATATGTCTCAAATTATGAATCGTTAATTATTGATCCCAACTAAGAAAATAAAAAAAAAGCAGTAAAAAAAAGTAAAGATATCAACATATCATATTCATAATATCTTACACTATCACTGGGAAGATAGAATGAATACTAGCACAAATCCCGTATACTTTCAAATGTAAAGTACTCCGGTTCATATATTTATAGTGAGTCAAAAACATATCTGCCATTCGCTACGACTCGGGCTATCATTTAACTATCTCGACGCAACTCCGTACAAGATTTTGATTCATCGCATCATCATGCGGGATGGACTACCCGGTCGGTATCCTAATAGTGTACACGACTCATTAGTCTTATTGCATCTCTATACGTAATACGAGTGCGGGACGGACGACCAAGTAGGCATCCTAGAAATACGGCTCATAAGCCTCATCGCACCCTAGTGCGGGACTAACTACTAGATAAAACATCCTAAACCCGACTCATTGGCTTGTACTAATGGAATATCAATACACTACCCTCGTAGTACTGTACTGAGCTCATCAACGATATCCAGAAGGTGTGTATATAATATGTACTAAACTCTTTCTCAAAGTAACCAGGTCAAAACCCATCATAATTCCTTTCAGCATACCTATATGTGTGCTACTACACTATTCATGAATTTACGTATAAAGAAGTGCGGCTAGTGCGGCTCGCGACCCGCAAACATATCTCAAACAGATGCAAAATAAAAATTCAGGCAACAACCTTAGTAGTCGACTACTAGGCTTAGTAGTCGACTACAATGAGTCTATCCAGACTCTGTAATAACATATATCAGTATCGGTAGTCGAATATTTAGAACATTAGTCGACTACTCTATAAACACACAGTTTCTATTATACTCAACTGGGCACGAGTAGCCGACTACTAAGCTTAGTAGTCGACTACTCTGTCAAGACACACATTCTTTCTTACACAAACAGTTCTTATATCAATTGTATATATCATGACGTTAAACCAAGATTTTATACTTGGCATATGCAATAGGAATTATCTGAATCTTCAAATTAAATTATAATATCTTCCAAATTAGGGTTTAATATAATAATTAAACAATTTCTTTAATTATCTCATATGTAAACAAAGTGATTATCAACACATGATAAAAACTACTCATGAACAGAGGTAAAATTCTTTACTTAGATATCACAAACCTAGGGTTTAAGCATGATTAATTAACATAAAAACTCAAAGAAACATTCACGTAATATATTAATTATTTTAAATCAGCATATCTACAGTTTTCTACAGAATATATCATTAGTAAATTGAGCATAAGTTTCTCTAAACAAACTCTTTTTACGAATAGTTTTCTATTTTGAAAACTAGATCTACATAGATATCATTTGGAACTAGTTTAGTTCAGTTTGGAGTTTATATGATATCCTAAATTTCTAGTTAAAGGTTACACACGTGCAGCAGCTTTCTGCAGAACATGTCATTAGTAAATTGAGTATATCTTTCTCTATAAAAACTCTTTTTTAGAATGGTTTTCTATTTTAGAAAATAGGTTCACATAGATTTTATTTAAAACAGGTTTTGTTTAGTTTTGAGTTTATATGTTATCTCAAATTTCTAGTTAAATATTATACATGTGTAGTAGTTTTTTACAATCTATGATGAAAACAAAAACTAAAGCTCTTTATAATTTAATTAGACAACATTTAGGGTTAACACACGAGTTAAATATAATTATCAAGTTAAAAAATTTTTAATCACCCCTAATGAACATGATCACGTTACTATCATAAACAATTAGAAAAAGCTAATGATCTATCATTGGGTTAAAATTTATCATCAAAAATCTCATCTTTTTCATATTAGGTTAAGCGTTAAACATGAAAACATTGATTAAACACTTTTATAATTATTAAACACTATGGGGATGAGTATGGATGTAGATGATCTTACCTTATCACGTGTGCAAGTCTCTGAAACTGATGTGAAACGACTCCTCATCACCAAATGTCATAGATCTCACCTTTTCCTCGCTTCTCGCCTCATAAGATGCTCCCAAAATCTCAACTTTAGGGCTAGGGTTTGAGAGAGAGGAAGAGGGGCTGCTAGGGTTTAAAACTCTAATGAAAAGATGATAATTTTCATAAAAACACATGTATATATATATATATATATATATATATATATATATAGTATATATATATATACTATATATGATGATATAATATATATATATATATATATATACTATTAGTATATTATATAATATATAATATATATATATATATGTCACATCACTATAACTATACACATAACTCTATATACTCCTAAAACCTATAATCTAACTCACTTATGATCCTAACAATCTCCTCTTACTTTTGACAGATGCACACACAAACCCACCAACGCATCACTGGCTCCACACATACCCAGGCTCCCACCCAGGCTTCGACCTTACGATGATGTCAGTGTGCCTAATCTTGGCCTACAACATCAAACATTCGCGAATACTAGGAGCCTACCAACGCACCCTTCTGCACGCTTCACTTCACGATGTAGATGTAGGGCACAGATTAGGCACCATTCACTACCCAGTTGCTTGGAGCAAGTCTGGTATCCCCAAGTTTCTCGCATTTCTCTCTCCGTTCTCCGCTTTCCCCTCCCCTTCTCCTCCTCTCTCTCGCTCGGTCTCTATCATAGTAAAAACACATATAATAGTAATATATATACTATATATAATATATATATATACTATACTATATTACTATGTAATGAGAAATGGAGAACATTGTACCCGAATTGCTTAAGTTAACATTGATAGTGATGTGGCATAAGTTCTTGTCGCGCTACATCACACGCTCGAATATTAGAGCCTCAGACCACCCCTCACACAACTCCATATGTAAGATGTAGGGCCAAGATAGGCCCACATCACTACCAAGTTGCTTTGAGCAACTTGGTACCAAGTTTGCTCCATTCTCTCTCTCTCTCCTCTCTCTCTCTCTATATATATATATATATTATACTATATATATATTATATATAGGTATATATCATATATTATATATATATTATATATATTAATAGTAGTATATATATATATGATGCCAACCGGGTAAAAACGGCCCCGAAATAAATCCGTTTGACTCGAACTAGTAAACCTAGTCTAACTAGGAAAATAACCTTCGGTATTTTGGTTGTAACTTTCTCATCTGACCTCAGAATAAGATGATTTAAGATTTGTTAGAAAGATGTTGAAGAAACCTACAACTTTAGTCTTTTGAATTTTTCCCGATTAAAACTACATCACTGTGTAAAATATATAAACTCTTAACTGGTCATTTTTCCAGATTTCTCTTCGTGCATGTGTTGTGCATTTGCACTCATATATTCACAAATATACATTAAATTGATCTCAAATCAATTCCTATTATACTAAAACATTAAAATATATTATATTTTTACCATATAACATATTTATTATTATTTTTTACATAATATTCAAATTTTTGGTATTTTACACACTTGACACCAAACCCTTGCTGAGTGATTTGTACAGATCTACATTTCCACTGTTATTTGTATCTCCACTCTCACTGTTTCTTGGTCAAACCTTCCTACAGTTAGGACCAAAGCTAAAATCCCCTCTTGATTCATTCAATGAATGAGAGGTACACTTTTAAAATTAGTTTTCCCTTTCGATAAACGAGAGACACCCACCCAATTTGAACGATCATACCTATAAAAGTTAGGATTGTCTCAAGCCTCCAGTTGGTTAAACCTTCCCACGGTTTACACCAAAGTTAGAATTTAATTCGATAAGAGAGAAATTTGTCTTCAGATCGGGTAACCAATCCTATAAAACTTAGGGTTATCCCGATCTCTTCGATTCTCGGAGTGGAGATCTCACTCTTAGTTTTACCTTTCCGAATTCTCGAGGTGGAGATCCCACGTTGAGTTTCTTTTGTTACAGGAGATAGAATATAAAATTCTTACTCTCTAGCCTTATCTCGATAAACGAGAAATTTGTCTTCAGATCGGATAACCAATCCTATAAAAGTTAGGGTTATCCAAATTTCTTCGATTCTCGGAGTGGAGATCCCACTCTTAGTTTTATCTTTTCGGATTGTCGAGATAGAGATCCAACTTTGAGTTTATTTTGTAGTAGGAGATAGAATATAAAATTCTTCCTCTCCAGGTTCATCTCGATAAATGAGAAATTTATCTTCAGATCAGGTAACCAATCCTATAAAACTTAGGGTTATCCCGATCTCTTCAATTCTCGAAGTGGAGATCCCACTCTTAGTTTAACCTTTCCGGATTGTCGAGGTGGAGATCCAATTTTGATTTTCTTTTGTAGTAGGAGATAGAATATAAAATTCTTCCTCTCCAGCTTTATCTTGATAAACAAGAAATTTATCTTCAGATCAGGTAACTAATCCTATAAAAGTTAGGGTTATCCACATCTATTTGATTCTCACAGTGGAGATCCCACTCTTTGTTTTACCTTTCAGGATTCTCGAGGTGGAGATTCCACTTTGAGTTTCTTTTACAGCAGGAGATAGAATATAAAATTATTTCTCTCCATCATTGGGTTTGTCTTTGCCCCTAGAAAAGACACAACCTTTCCATAATCACAATCCATGCTTTTTACGCATGGGGGAATTTATATCGATCTCTAAATAGAGATAAACCTGTATCTAACACATGGTGTCAGTTAGTCCTTCACCATAAAAAGGACGCCAGAACTCACGCATGGGGGAATTTATCTCGATCCCTAAATAAAGATAAGTCTGTATCTAACACATGCTGCCGGTTAGTCCTTCACCGTAAAAAGGACGCCAAAATTTATGTCTGAGGAATTTATCTCGATATCTAAATAGAGATAAGCTTGCATCTAACACATATTTCCGGTTAGTCCTTCGTCATAAAAAGGATGCCAGAATTCATGTCTGGGAGAATTTATCTTGATTCCTAAATAGAGATAAGTCTACGTCTAACACGCGTTGTCGGGTGATCCGTTCCCGTAAAATTGATAAAGTCTATGTATTCAAAATCATAGCATCAAGTCTAAGAGAGTTTATTCTCTTAGTACAATGTTACATGTGAAATGAGTTCTAACAATTCACATGCTATCCTGATTCAAACGGTAATCGGTAAAGGCACGTCAAATCTGTTGAAGGCTAAGGGTTTGCCAAAAATCCTATGGGCATCCCACGAGAGATGATTAAGCCTATGTATTCACAATCATAGCACTAAGCCTAAAAAGAATTCATTCTTTTAGCACAATGTTACATGCGAAACAGACTTAAACAATCTGCATGCTAGTCCAATTCAAACAGTAATCAGTAAAGGCAAACTAAATCCATTGATGGCTATGGATTTGCTAAAAGTCCTACAAGTATTGTGGTTATTTGTCTCAGATGGGATAAAAATCATAATAAAAAGAGAAATGTGCTAAGTAAAAGACTTTGTTTTCATTAATAAGGTCCAATCAAAATGAAGATACAAGAGTGAAGGCTATCAATCTGAATGCAGTCTACGACAGAGAATCTAAAGTTCTAACCTAGAGAGCTTATATGCATAAGTCTGCTCAAGCTTAGCCTGTAGATCAACTCGAATGGAATCTTCAAAAGTGCCTAATATCTTTGTAGCTTCACTTATTAACCTTGCTAGGTTCTTCTGTGCAGGCTCCAGCTTCTCAAGTGCCTGTCTTCGGGAGTTCTTCGTGTCTACTAGTTCGTCTTCAAGAACGGTACGAGATTCTTTGGCGTACTTCAAAGCCTTTTTAAGATCGACTATCTCCTCATCGGCCGAGGCTATTTCAGCCTTAGCCTTTTCCTTCCTCGAGAGATTGGCCATCATCTACATAACATGTGACTGAAGTTCAATCCTAATAGATACTCTGGTGTCATGCTATTTACTCTAACTAAGTAGTCACAAAAGAAGAAGTGCCTTTAGCCTTCAACTCCTCCTCCCCCCCCCCAACTCTTGGATCTCACGCTCCAATACGACGAAATCTGTTGTGAGGGAATCAGCTAACTCTGAGTATCCCTCCTCTTTTATCATCGTCATATGGAGGGAGAGAGATTGCATGAACTAATCAAAGTAATATCCATGATGAAGGATCTTCTCAATCATTCTGGCCACAAAAGTAACGAAACTGTTGAGATCCATGCGGAATATATCTTTGCTTGGATTAGTATTAGACAACAAAACCATGATGCGCTCGTATGGGGATGATGGAAGACCTACAAATAGTTTTGCAAAGGGATAAGAAATTCTGAAATATCATCTAGAAACTCAGAGCAAGTTACAAATTTACCAGCTCCAACATAAGTCCCTTCAGTTTGGCACTCTGTGCTTAGCTTCACCAATCCCACCTCTGGAACTAACGAAGTTGGGGTAGACATAACAGTTGTTGGCATATCAACTCCTCCAAATGATCTTGCGATGTCTGTAACTATCGGATCTGAAAGGATAGTAGCCTAAAACTAAGAACTAGGTGGCTGAGCTGTAGCCACAGTTCCCTCCAATGAGAAAGGGATGGAACCCTCAAGATGGTCAGAAACACCAAAGATTGTAGTTGTATCGGCCCTAGTAGCTAGTCCTACCATTAAAACTCCCCACGGTTAAGTAAAAGTAAAAGAAATTAATAAAGAATGGCGATCTCTGGATTAGATGCATACCCACAGATGAACCACCCTTAATGGATGGTCCTACCAATCTCATGAGTGGCTTGCTCTGCTAACATATCAACGAGCGAGTGATCAGATCCTGAGAAGCTTGGTGCTGAGACAAATGTATGCTCGCTCGATCCTCCGGTGTCCACACCATGGGAAACTTCTTCCTCAATCGGTCCCTCCATTGTGACATCTACACAAGAGCCTAAATGCTGAGCAGAAAGAAAGAAGCTAGAATTCACAATAGTGGGAATTAGACTCACCTCTAGCAGTAGTAGCAGATTTTGTTACCCCGATATTCGTGCCTGCATCCTTCAATTTGTCTAAAAGATAATGAAGCACGGAAATGATTAAAGTGGGAACAAGTTTTAAATTGCTTAACTCCCATAATTGTCACTTGAATGGTATACTACCGGTATTAGATATACCTGGACTTAGAATCCTCAACTCAACATTAGTACCCTATCTAACAACCGCTCCAACCACAGCATGCACGGGCTCTTCATCAATAACCTCACACATCTGCTGCACGAAGCTCGGGCCCTCGAAATGGGTAAATTTGGAGAAGATAGAGTCATACGAGAATTCACCTTCTCCGCGATCCCCTGAAAACACGGGACATGATTAAGTTCGATGAAATCATAAGAGAACTAATTAAAGGCTATATAGTAGTGAAGCATTACCTCCTTCCCCACAGGTAGCTACATTGCTACTAACTCTGCATCGTGAATGTGCGGATCGGCATAAGACTTATGCACCGTCTTCTTCCACTTTAGGGATCGAGCCTCCATATGGGTAACAGGTCTTTCGTGTGTGGATTTGGCATGCACCTCAACCCGTACAGAAGCCTCAACGGTGGACCGAGATGTCACGCGACGAAAAATAAGAAGCTCTTCTTCTTTAACCATCCCACCTGAGGTTACAAGAGTTCTTGTTAGGATAAGTAAATAAAATCTCTCACTTCAGCTTTTGTGGAGCCGGTGGAGGTTTAGGCAAAATAGATCGCTGATCCCAAAAAGCAAACGCTAGACTCAGTAATTCTGAGAAGAAAGAGTCTGACATACCTATTTCAAGCTCTTCCTCATCGCCTCCAAATCCTATATTCATATCTCCAAGGTCTTCTTCAGAAGTCTTTTCTTCGTCATCAATAGGAAGGAGCTCATCCTCATCCTCTACTCTATGTCTGCCTTTGCGAGAAGGCTTGACAGGCTTCTTCCCCTACTTCTTCAAAAGCTCAGCATTACGGACAGCCTTAGCAGTAGCTTAAACTAAATCTTCAGCCTCCAACTCTGCAATGTCCTTCAATTTCACAAGCTCATTTGTAGCAATGAGCTACTTGCACCTGAGAAATGTAAGTTTTGGCTTATGCTTGGTTATATGAAGAGTACAAGTGGTGCCTATACAACCTGTCAAATGCTAGAGTCATGCTCGAACACCGTCTATGAGACTAGCCTTAGTCCTCAAGGCTCGGTTCGGGTTACTAACATACAATTTGTCATAACCAAACTGATGAGCAAGTTGACAAGGTAAATAAGGCTCTATGTGGTAACGTCCTTTCACCCGAAAGACGAGATACCCGAGGTGGATATTCAACAACCATCGGAAACATCCTACATCAAGGGAAGTATGGCATGTTCATGGCTTCTCTTCATCAATCAATACCTCATCATAACCGCTAGAGAAATGAGGAAAACACTTGAAGAATTCCCAACACTTGTGGATCTGAAGCTCTTGCTTCGCCTCAGTGAAAGTCTTCAAAAACCATTTTCTCTCATCTAATAATTGTAGAAGGGGCATCGAGGTATCAGCAGCACTTGGTGCTGACATCAAATCGGGGCAATAAAGGACGAGCCATGTCATCAAATATGCATACGGGAGCTCGACCTTGACAGAAGGGATATCGGTCAATGGCTTGGGACCCATTTGTGTGAGAAATGAGGAAAACACTTGAAGAATTCCCAACACTTGTGGATCTGAAGCTCTTGCTTCGCCTCAGTGAAAGTCTTCAAAAACCATTTTCTCTCATCTAATAATTGTAGAAGGGGCATCGAGGTATCAGCAGCACTTGGTGCTGACATCAAATCGGGGCAATAAAGGACGAGCCATGTCATCAAATATGCATACGGGAGCTCGACCTTGACAGAAGGGATATCGGTCAATGGCTTGGGACCCATTTGTGTGAAACCATCAACCAGGTATCTAAGCCCACAGTGAATATCGGCATACATCTCCAGAAGTAAAGAGAGATCCTTCCCATAAGCTACATGGACGGCCGAGAAGAGAACTTCTATCAATAAAGCATCGGAAAACTAATAAGGAACGATGCACTTCTTCAACCAAAAGGCGAGATATCCCTCTAGAAGAGTCATGGGCTGAATCCGCTTCTGTGCATGCCACAAGAATGTCCAGAACTTGGTCCCCGCTGGAGATCCTCGCTGGAGACTGACCCTCAATAGCAGAAGTAATGAATGCTTGAGCACCTGTCTTCTCAATCAGATCATTAATCTCTGAAGGAGTCAGATAGACTAACTCACAAACCGCCTCATCAGAATTACTCTCCAGATGCTGAAACAAATAATCAGTAAATTGTTTTAGGCTTATCTGTGTTTTCTTCTTCGCTATGGGGTTCATCCTGACTAGAACCGTCTGATAGTAATACGTAAGATCCCAAAATATGTTGTACATATCAGAGGAAGCTTTCTTAAACTGTCTCAACTATCGGTTTGGAGGAAAGTACTCCTGATATGGATAATCACCGATTAGAAGTCTAGAAACCTTCTGTATATCATGAAGAGCTAACCCTAACTCTTCATTACGGGTCAAGAAAGTGTTGGTATTCAGATTATAAAGGTCCAACAACACTAAGAAGTGGTATTTACTGATCAGTAAACCGTACATAGTGGCACGTATCAATGCATATAATCTGCTATTCTTCAGCTCATACGAGTCCACCACTTCTTTGATGGCGAGTGAACATAGGCATAACACCTATAGTCCTTCATAGGGAGTTTCCTCCCGAGTCTGGCAAGCTGATTCCTCACTGTATTGGTAGCTATCAACAGTTCATCTGGCAGTGCAGTATCAAGTCCTAAGATTCCTGGTTGAAGGCCATGAATGTAATTATATTCATCAGAACCCGAAGTCTTCTGCTGGGTAATGTATCCACAATGAACTTGCTTATGATCATCCGTGAGATGCCAAGACATCTCCCACTTCACGGCTTGCATCTCTAGGCATGCAAATGAGTACTAGCGAGGAATAGAAGGAATATATAGTGAACTTCTGCCATCGTCATTTAGCCAATGCTCATCTTTGAGGGTCAGTATACCCGGATCTTCTACATGATCACCGAATAAATAATCTGGCTTCTTCAAAGCCTGGGTAGACCTGGAATCTCTAGTAAGTGGCATCGGTAATCAACTGTTGTAGTGTATGATGATCCCATCTCATATTAGCTGATGAATCTATTTGGGCCCATCTGGATTAAACTAATGAGTAGCGACAATGAGCATTGGGTCGGCAGTAGTAATGAAGGTCTCTCGACTACCACCACTCAATGCGTAAGGTGGGAACACATCTGAGGGAAAGTCAACTGAAACGGATAATAAGCAGTTAGAAAATTTTCTAAAAAAGTGGAACTCATCTCATGAATCTGCGAGATAGAGTCACAGTCTTATAAATTGACGAGACAATTTCAACTGTTTTGCACACGAGGGATAATGTACATTGTCATGTAAATAACGTGATAATATACCACGCCCTACGGAGTGTAATACAGCATGAAATTGGCTCATTTGCCTTAAGACGTGTGTTGGCCAAGCAAAACACATCTTTCAAAGCGTTAATCCCCGTGAAGGAGGATATCGGCTCTTCCCGAATGACTCGCAAAGGGGACAAACGAGGGTGCAATACATAGAATATCAAATTTACAAAAGCTATGAAAGCTCACCCTCGTATGCAGAAGCTGCAGGAGGCTCCCTCTCGACATGCTGAGAGGTCGATCAACTCCTATGAAAGCGTAGTCATCTCGGGGACATTCCTAATCTGTAATAAAAATCAACGAGTCAAGTACAATCATAAGTTCAGGAACCCGAAATTAAAAGGGAAATTATGAACTTTAACCAAATTCCTACAAATAACATGGGATTGTACGGTTGAAGTCCAATTAAACCTACAGATCCATACATACAAACAATGGGTTTGATTTACACCCCTCAAATTCATTTTTTGGCCAAAATACCCCTCATGTTCAAAGCTCAATGCTAGCCATGAACGCATCAAGATTTCGGCCATTCCTCTTCACTCTCAACATCAAGAAGACTTTGGCCACTTTTACAATAAACCCCCCTTTAAAATTTTGGCTATGGGTATGCAACCCAAGCCCCCAAATTTCAGCCATAACTTCAAGCTCCTCAAACCCAAGTTTTAAACTTCTTCCTCATGCCAAAAACCCATTCAAAATTCGTCCATATTCACATTCCCACAATCAAGTTTCAATTATTCCCTCCAAAATCTAAACTCAAGCCATGAGATCAAAGCCCTAATCTTTGCATACAAGTTCATGAACTCTTAAATCACACCCACGAATTCATGAATCAAAATCAAACAAATGTACAAGAGTTATAGAGATGAGCTTACTCAAATCAAAAGCTTGAAAATCCAATGCCAAAGCCTAAGTTTTGAACTTGAAAACCCAATCAAAATCCTAGATTTAAAGGGTGGAATTCAGCCAAGAGCAAGAGGAGGGGAAGATGAGGCTTCAAAACTTTTTATAAGAAGGGTTTAAGGGTTCTTAAAGATGCGATTAAGAACTCTAATAGAGGAGAAGTTATGGGTTTGAATGAGGAGTTCTAAAAGAAAAGAGTTGAGGAAGAAGATGAGAATAAAAGGGAGTTCAAAATTTTGGTTTTCGGAAAGGGGGGAACTACTACAAAAACACTTGGACAAAACTCTCTCTCTCTCTCTCTTAGTCATGTGGCCAGCTATACCCCTCTCTATCTCTCCTTTTTCTCTCTCTCCTTTCTCCCCTCATATGCTCTTTCTCTCTCCCTAAGTACCCAAGACACAATGTGTGTCTCGGCCTTGGGCCAAGACACAAAGTGTGTATCGGCCAAGGCCGAGACACCACTTGTGTCTCGGACCTAGGTCAAGACACCAACAGTGTCTTAGGCCTAAGGGGATATCCCGGGTATTTTGCGGTGCTGTTTTCATCCGTATTCGCCAATTATTGGCTATGTTCACCCGATTCATTATATTTGAATCTCGTATTCACACTCTGATGAGTATACGAGTCTAAAATATATCTCCTTGAACCTCTAACAGGTACATGAGGTTCAACTAATTCCCAAAACTCCCAGGGGTATACGAGTATAAACTGATCCTCTCAGATCCATCGCCTTAAGAGCCTAGACTATGTAGACTCTAGTTAACATATGAGTATAAACTGTGTTCATGTCATTCAACGTGTACCCATGAGTCAATGTCGGTCAACATGTTATGATAAAAGTCAATGCCGATCAACGCGTTGCAAAGCTAGTCAACGCATTGATAACTTTTGCCAAAACAAGGCTCAGATCAACTCCTGATCAAAAGATGAATTCGGGATTTTAATCGTGAATCTGACATGAATCCCCGACAAAGATAATCAGTTCAATGTTGATTCAAAGACACAAGCTAAAATAAGAAACCAATACACTAGTTTCAAATCGAGACTTTGATAACTATCAAACGATAAACACAGCACCAGAAGAATTTTAGCTATTCGACAAAATACTGAATAGATTGAGAACTAAAGAAGTCAAAAACTAGAGCTCATTACAGGTTCCTTTATGCCGATTGAAGGTTGGGCCTATCATATCCAAAGTATTTCAGGCTCTTCTATAAATGAACAAGACTGAAACACTTTTGATGGCGTATTTGTAAGCGTCAAAAATTGCCTATAGGTTTTCGCATGTAGCTTGAGACAGAGAGAAGATGATTAAAGTTATTATCCAAGTTGAGGAGGATTATCTAATATCATATGGAAGCTAACAAATGCATAAAGCGAGTGGGCATAGCATACGAATCAACGGGACAATGAAATAACGAAGAAACGATTTGATTGGGAGTTACGTTTCACCCACAAAAGATGGAGTGTCACCTATGTCTCACTCACTCAAAGTGTGTTTCATCTATGGGAAGTTTTAGGTCTCTTCTCCATCTTTGCAACGCATTTTGAATCATGTCGCTACGAGATCAGATTGGAGAATTAGAGGCAAAACAGTCAAAACACGCTGAACGGCATCTCGGCCTTGTCTCGACCATACCCGAGACACCATTAGTGTCTCACACCCGGAAATGCTATTTTTTGCCCGTTAACCACCCGAAAACCAGTTTTCTAATAAGATTTTAGGATTTCTTCAGTCCAAAGCCTCTCCAACTGATTTGAAGTTATCTTGGAACATGGTTAAGTAGTTACAACCGAAGATGAGATCAAATTGGTCGTTCTTATCCGAAAATAAAGCTTCTGAAGCCTATAAATACATCCCTAGAGCCTTCATTCACATGGAACGGGAATTCTGAGCAAACAGTGAACGCCTGTCGAATTGGAGAGTGGAGGAGCATGACTTTCAGTAAGAAGGAAGCAAGTTCTTGGCGAGTTCTTTGACATAAAGAAGGAGAGTTTGATAGATCTGCAGTTCTTTCAACCCTGTTCATCCACATCCCTTGAGATCGCACCGTTGCTGTGATCTCAAGAAGAGTGTTTATCTCACTATTTCTGAGATAATCACTTTAATTTCTTGTCTCCTTCGCGAGGCAACAAAATCAATCGGATCTCATCATTTGGTGGTCCACGAATAAACCCTGGTACCGGTAAAGATCCCACGCAAGCAGAAGACCGACAAACGATCTCTCTGCTTGTGTTTTTAAGAAAGTTATAATCTTTTTCATTGTGTAAGTAGACTTAAAAAAGTCTTTCTTTTTTCAAACTTATTGTAATACCTAAAGTTGTAATGAGTCCCGCAATGAAGAAACCAACTTTCGACGTGAACAGGCTGCAATCCAAGGTGAACCCAGAGATGTCAAACCTTCTATGCATCCATACCGTGCAACAACAAGTTTCATCAATCACAGCAATATCCTCTAGCGAAATCAAAATAAGATGTGGGTACAAAATAGGCAAAAGAAAGGAAGTAACTATAACAGACACGATATAGAAAGGAGTATCTCAAAAATAAATCATGTCTTAATGAACAACCTGTAATACATCTGATATCCGAGATAAATAAATACGTCTTAACATGAAACAACTAAAAATGAAATTAAGTCTCATAGCCTTTACAAAATGTAAATACTAAAACTCTAATGTCTGAATAGAAATAAACTCTATTGTGGAGTCTCTGCTAGTAACTCATGTGATGGTGATTATGCAATAACTCCATCTTCCTGCGGCTCTCCAACGCTCTGAACTGCGTGAAGGGAAAACAAAAATAAAGAGAATAACAACAAAAGCGTCAGAGTACTAAAGCAAGATCACCTCCATCCGCCCCAGGGAAAGGGCTACTATATGTAGTGGAGGCTCTATCTATTAAGCATAATCTACCTAGAAATCCTTTTTCATCGGAACAAAATGAATAAAAACTCAATAATGACTGAAGTAGAAACATGTAGGTATAACATCATACTCAACATCAGAGTAGTAGATATGCCTCGTATACTAACAAGGTGAGTCTCTCAGATGTAAAACTACTCAAGCATGAGTTATATCAAATTTAGCATCCACTAAACACATTAGGCTATCAAGTCATATAAGTTATATTTTCTGTTCTTCTCATCTAATAGCATCCCCGTACATGACAACTATTAAACATTTCAACCTCTGCGCATAACTATGTAGAAATGAAGATATGGTTTCCTTTGCCTCTACGCACACTCGTGCGGATACAACGATATAGGTTCCTCGACCCCTGCGCACTCTAGTGCTGATACGATAACATAGGTTCACCAACCTCTGCGCACTCTAGTGCAGACACTATAACATAGGTTCACCAACCTCAGCACACTCTAGTGTGAATACAATAACATAGGTTCACAAACCTCAGCACACTCTAGTGCAGATACAATAACATAGGTTAACAAATCTTAACGCACTCTAGTGCGGATACAATAACATAGGTTCACTAACCTCAGCGCACACTCATGTGGATACAATGTCAAGGGAAAAGTGTACTCGAAACAATACTTAGCAAAATCCCCCTCTAGGGTACTAACACATGTACTACAACACAATTCATGTATAATTATGACCACATATGTACTATCATGCAACTCGAACCTCGAGCTCGCATTTAAAATCAAAACAACACAATATTAGGAAGATCAGCTTTAGTAGTCGACTATTAAGCTGAGTAGTCAACTACACTAAGTCTACTTAGACTCTGTAAAACATGAATCGGAATTAGTAGTTAACTACACTATAATTAGAGAGTTTTTGTAGAACAAACTGGACATTAGTAGTCGACTACTACTCTTATTAGTCAACTACTAAGCAGAAATATGCACACATCCATATACATATAACACTTATCAATCGTCATGTGATTATCATGTTTTAATCCAGTACAAAGCAAGTAATTACAAATCAAAAGAATCATCTCCAAGATTATTTAAACCTTGATTCAACTAATTAGGTTTAGTCTTCTCACTAGTCAAGAAATTGACATAAACCCTAGTTATCGATTAAATTAACATGAACATGCTTGCATATTAGGCTTGAAACTTATATAATTTCATTCATTCACATTTACAGAATCAAAAATACCCCAAACTCAGGGTTTAAACAGACTTAATTAACATGTAAGCTCTTTATATCACAAGATTAGGGTTTTGAGCATGATTACACATAGTAAACAAGATACAAATGAAGATCTATACTCCCTAATGATCATGATCGTTTTTATTATAAACAGCAAGCAAAACATGTAGATCTAACATCAAGTTAAGATTTTATATCAAAAACCCTCTTTTTATCATGTTAAACGGTTAGATCTAAGCATCAAAAAAATCCATATTACTCAATAAACCCAAGATCTATACTATGGGTAAGGTTTTGATGCGGGTGATCTTCCCTCAATCATGATGTTGATCTCCTGAATGTGTGTGCAAACTCCTTTCCTCAACTACAGCTGTCGATCTCTCCCTCTGCTCAATGTCACATCTCAAAACGCCTCGAAGAACTCAAAATCAGCTCTAGGGTTTAGGGGGAAGGAGGTGGTTGTAAACTCTGGTGAATTGTCTCAGGAATTAGGGTTTTTACGTGTTTAAAAACTAAAAATATCAATTGTGTTCGAAAACAACAACAATCTAACCTGAAAACTAAAACCTGGCATGTCCAGAAATTCCCGATAGTCAACTACACCTCTTAGTAGTCGACTACACTATAATATTTAAGATTCTCTCAATTGATTACGGGCTCTTAGTAATCAACTACTCTAAACATTAGTCGACTACTAAGAGTCTTTGCAAGCTGATTTATTCTCATATTCGGGAATATATAGCCGAATTGATCTCAATAAAATTCCTAATGTACTAAAACATCAAAATATGCTATTTATCACAGTATTGAAAGAACCTAGAGGGGGTGAATAGGGTTAATGATAATCTAATCCGATATTAATGCCTAGCAAGATTAATACTCAATAAATTATAGCAAGGAAATTTGATCAAAGGGGCAAATAAATATAAAACAAAATGAACACAATAGTGGACAAATAAGCAAACTCAAACAAGCAATATGATCACAGAGTTCAGTCCTTCCAACCTACGTCTCCACTCCCCACTCTCGGGGAGAATCCACTATCACAATCGGTTTCCAATGATCACCGAAAACATTTATAATTGGTTTTCAAAGCTCACCGACAAATATTTACAGCACACATAATGTAAACACACTCTACACCCTCTAAGTGTTGGCCTAGCACGTGTCCTCCTCCTCAAGTGCTCGGATTTATAACCTCTCTCTAGGATTTACAACCGAAGCCACTTCTCTTGGAATCAACCCCATCTCTCACCACACACTCCTCTCAGTGTACAAGTGTTAACAATGTGAAACTCACAATAAGGCTCAAATACAAATGTTTGTTCTCAATAATGGATGAGAACTCAATTAAGATCACACTCACAATCTCACTCACCACAACCCAAATATATAGTGTATAAAATACTAAAAGTTCAATAGGGATGTGTGTAATAAATGAGTACAAATAAAATCTAACTCAAGAATAAACTAGCAATAATATAGATATGAATATCAAAAATAAATGCTAGATAAATGAGTTAGAAAACCTTCTCTATAAACACAAACAGTTGATGAAGAAAGGTTGAGGATGAATTCCTCAAACAACGATGTAAGCTCCTCTTTGTATAAACAGCACAACTTGAAGCAAACTTTAAACTCTTTAAAAACTTGTTCAAAACTCCCCTTGGTTAGTTAAAAATAGTTATGGCAAAGGGGTATTTATAGGGTGAAAGAAATCAGCTCAAGAAATCACCAAAAATACCATAAAACATTAAAATAATCAAAAACAATAAACTAGTCGTTACTGTGCAATGACTAGTTCATAAGTTGACTTATATCTTATGAGTCGACTTGTTTCAGTTGTAAGGCGACTCAGCAGACAAAAAATAACAAACAGGAAAACAGATTATAAGTTGACTTATAAAGAGACATAAGTCGACTTACTACATATAATCGACTTATAACTTTTATGAGTCGACTCAGCAGAAGAAAAATGTAGATCCTAGAGCAGTTCATAAGTCAACTTGTCTGACAATATAAGTCGACTTATGAACATGCACAAGGACAGTACATGTTTAAAACCTGACTTATGAAGTACTTTAAAAAATAGTAAATAAATTCTAAAAAATATAAAACTTTGAGAAAAGTTTATAAACAAGATTATAAACATGTTGGAAAAAGAAATTTTCAATTTTCATTTACCATTTGTAAAATCACTGTATTTTGCAAAAGGACTAAAATACATGTTTGTGTAAACATGTGATTTTTGATATTTGACTCAAAACATGTTTTGAAAACTTGTGAAATGTTCTTATAGACTTAAAAAAAGATATTTATGATATTTATATAGTCCAAAACATATTTATATAGAATTTGTATAAAAACACCTATGTTTTGAGAAAAATCATAAATATATATGTGAAGAACTGAGCTTGAAGAATTGCACATAATATATATAAATCCTATAACCCAAGGTGAAAAGAGAAGCTAGCTTGTTTGTATCTTTAACTTGATAATAGCTTCATTTCAGATATAATGCACTTGGATAGAACATGAACAAACACAAAACACTAAAACCAATATTAGTCATAAATTGTTTGTAAAATCATCATCAAAACAAAAAGGCCAACAATCTTCCCCTTTTTGATGATAACAAACAATTTACCAATATATGTATAATACCAAATGCATAAAAATAATACTATACTCACATTCTCTCCCCTTTAGTAACATAAAAAATGGGGATATAAAAGAAAAAGGAAAGTGAAAGCTCTCCCTACCTATATGCATGGGTGAGTATAAACAAAATGGAATTTCTCCTCTTGTATAACCGCCACATATTCATAAAAGGCAAGATAAAAATGACAACTCATACACGCATTTGCCACACAAAGAAATATGAGCATGATATAAGTGCAAATGTAGACTAATAACCAAAAAGTGTTTACAATGATTACACATTGTTCAACACAAACCAAAGAAAAAAAACAAAGTTCATCAAACAAAAATAAAATCAATCTTCAGATGGCCCTGGACCCAGGGGATGAGAAGGGTTCTACAACATCCTAATAATATCATCAAGTCTACTCTCTAAGCGAGCCACACTAGCTTCATTTTGGCTCCTAATATCAACAAACTCCCTCCTAATGTCAGCTTGGCCTCTCTTAAGGCCCTCAAATCTCCTCCTACCATCATAATAATACTCAGACATCTGAGTAAAAAGATTCTCAGCATAAAAATCTAGAGTGTGATAAGACAGGGGTTATAGGGAATGCGGGAGGAGTGACCACTATCTCCAGAGCCAGATGCAGAATAGGATGACTCTTTAGGGGACTTAGAACCAGAGGGCTCAGGGACACGAGCTTGATCTCTATTTAATTCAAATTGGGTAAAAGGTGTGCCCATCCTATGAAGAGTAGAACATCAAAGAAGGGAAGGATCTTGACGGCAATTTCATTTGATAAATCAACCCCAAAGTGAGTAAAAATTTTGGTGAGAATGGCACCGAAGGGAAGAAAAGTAGTGTGTTTAGTGGCCAAGATATCAAAGATAACATTTCCCCTTTTAACATCCACATTCCCAATAATGGCATTAATAGCACGGGTAAGCTCTTGGGAATAATGGATATAGGTACCAGTTTTGGGGATAATGTTGTAACAAACAATACGGCCAATGATTTTCGCCAAATGAGATGCATTTTTGCCAGATAAAGGGAGATGTTTTCTAGGAAGGGTTAGAAAGGATTTAGCTACTGGATCATCATAAATGACATCATTCAAAAGAGTGTCTCCATGAGGAATACCAAGGATCTCGGAAAGCTCATCAGCACAGAACATGATGTGATGATCCTTAATTCTAGAATGAATGAAATGAGTTCCAGGATTTGAAGAATCTACTTGAAGGTTAGCATAAAAGAGATGTACCAAATGAGGATAATATGGAAGATCATTGGTACTAGAAAGCAAATCAAACATTTTAGATGACTGAAAATGTGTCTTTTGCATAAAATGATCAAAATCCTCGAACTTAACGTATCGTCCGGGAAAAGGTTTAAGTTTACATATAGAGTGATATTTACCAATCAAAGAAGGACTCCTAAGATATTGTTCATAAAATTCAAAACTAGTAGCGGGGGGAGGAGGAGCATTAAACAATGAGGGTTGACCCCTCCCGGTTCTATGACGTTTGGGAATATTCTTAGACATGATTATGAAGCAATTAAAGAATGAATCTAAGAAAGACAACAAAAAGCCCTAAATGCAAACCCTAGAATAGATCTTATGATTGGAATTGAAAAAGAAGAAGGAACAAGAGATATACCAACACAATGACGAACGAGATAGAGGCGAGAAGTCGACTGAGAATGACGTCCAGTCGGCTTGGGAGATCAGAAATCTATAGATCGGCTGGAAGAAGAATGAAAGAAGGAAAGAAATGGGGTTCTAGGTTTTCTTCTATTAGAGAAATCAAGGGCTATGATATGGGTAGATAGCAAAAGGATGGCCAGGAATAAAGAGGTCAATATGTTGGCTCCAAGGAAAAAAGAATCCAAAACCAAAATCCAAATGAAACAAAAAAAATTCCAACCATTAACATGTAAGTCGAGTTGCCATAAGTCGACTCATAAAGAGGCATAAGTCGATTTAGGTCCTGTAAAGCAGTTTTCTCAGAAAATTTTGAACTGAGACTTAAAAGTTTTGAAAATTTTACAAAATTGTTTTCTTTTTCATCAACTGATTTGTGAAAAAAAAATATTTTTATAGTGGTAACACAAATATATTTAGGAATATCACAATCAAATTTCAATTTTTCAATTGGTTGTTATATGATTTTTAAAATAAGGCATAAAATTCAAAATTCATTAAAAATAAACATTAAAACCAAAAGAATAGGTTCAAAATTAAGATTGTTTTGGCACCAAAACATTTTTGGTGCCAGATTGTTTAGGGACATGACCCCTATTATTTAAACTCAAGGCCCTTGGGTTATGAACCTATTTAGGCGTATCTTGTGCACGGATACGATCAAAACAATAAGTATATAAATGACCTTTGCGATTGCAATGTGTACAATAAAAGGTTGAAATAATTTATATTGACCAATTGGTTGTGCACGGGACCATTTTCAAAAATAGATTGTTCTTTAAAATTATTTTGCAAAAGGAAATATTTTTAAATAAAAAAAAATGGTCAAATGACCAAAACGACCACAAAAATCACATTTATACACATGGGTATATGTTTATGATGATCTTTATGTGTGTGTACTTGTGTATGTAATGAAGAAGCTTGATGTGATGCACAAATATGATTAGGCTTTATGGATTTTTGTTCATTATAACAAAATTTAGCAATATGGCCTTATCGGCTGCAAATAGAACACTTACAAATTTTATTATACATGTGTGCATAGTGTGTAGGTTTCTTGGAAGAATTTACATGGGACTTTGCACACAAGACCATAAGCTTTTTATTATTTACAATGTATTTATTTAATGTTGAATCTAAAGAGGATATACATTCTTTCATGTGATTCAACTTATCATTTGGCATGTGTGCATTGTTATTAGAAGTAGACCAAAAATAAACATTTACAAGAGTATCCAATTTATTTTTACTATCCTTAACTTCTAACATGACATTGTTCTTTTTATGAGTTAAGCTAGCTATAGATGATGTTAAAATTTTATTTTCCAAATTCAATCTATCAATGTTTTCTTTAAGTATAACATTTTCTTGAGCAATGATATCAAATTTGAAAGCTAACCTCTCATACTCGGATTTATGTTCTACATGCTTACTTTTAAGATTAATAAAATTTTGTTGCACTTTTTTATATGCATGCATTAACTTCTCATAAGCACAAGTGAGTTCATCAATTATTAATTCACTTTCAGAATTGGAATCACTTACCATACTATGGCTATCGTCTAGTGGCCGTGTGCACGATGAGGCTCCACATGAACTTGAAGAGGAAGCCGTCAAATCATGTCGGATCGCCTCCAAGTTCCCTTGATGTACTTCTATTAATTACTACAATTTGTAAGCACTATCAAATGAATCAAACTTATTAGAAAAATATGAATCAAAAGCATTACGTAAAAATTCTAACAATAGTTTATTCATTGTAAACATCTTATGATCAAATTTCTCCACTTGGATTTCTCTGAAGTAGGTACAATATAAGCACCATCTATAATTTCCCATAAATTAAAGTGTCTAGATCGAACAAATAGTTTAAATCTAACACATCATTAAGCATAAGGGAAATTATCTAATCTAAGAGCAATATTAATGGCATAACCTAATCTAGGTGCACCGTGCATATCCATAATGTGTTAGACAAGTAAAAAGAGATATCAAAACAAGATTAGCAATAATACGAAAGCTTGGATCTTTAACTCGAGGAGGTTAAGCCACAAATCAAAGAGCACCAAGATCTGATACCAATTGAAAGAACCCTAGAGGGGAGGGTGGTTAGGGTTTATGGTAATCTAATCCGATATTAATACCAATTAAAACTTATTAACAAATATATCCTAGCAAGATTAATACTCAACGAATTATAGCAAGGATATATGATTAAAGGGGCAAATAAATATGAAACAAAATGAACACTATAGTGGACAAATAAGAACACTCAAACAAGAAATATGATCATAGAGTTTGGTCCTTCTGACCTACATCTCCGCTCCTAACTCCTTGGGAGAATCCACTATCACAACCGATTTTCCAACGATCACCGAAAATGTTTACAATCTGTCTTCAATGCTCACCGACAAATGTTTACAACACACACAATGTAAACACACTCTACACCCTCTTAATGTTAGCCTAGCCTATGTCCTCCTCCTCAAGTACTCGGATTTACAATCTCTCTCTAGGTTTTACAACCAAAGCCACTCCTCTTGAAATCTACCCCATCTCTCACCATACACTCCTCTCGGTGTAAAAGTATTATACAATGTTAAACTCACAATAAAGCTCAAATACAAATATTTGTTCTCAATAATGGATGAGAACTCAATTAAGCTCACAATTACAATATCATTCACGATAACCTTATTTTCGTCGAAAGTCGCCTTCATTATCGATTTCATTACAGCTTCAACTGTTTACAATGAATTCAAATAACGAAAATAAAAAATTACAACTCTCTTAAAAATAAACACAAGAATCGTTAATCGGCTCTTGCTTGCGTGGGTTCTTGGCCGATGACGAGGACATTGATATCCGTGGACTACCAATCGATCAGATCAGATTCGGAGCTTTGTTGATTCGTGAAGGAATCAAGAAATCGAAGTAATTATCTCAGCAACAGCGAGATAATTACTCTTCTCGAGATCACCGCAACGGGGCAATCTCAAGGATAAGGAACGGGAACCGCAGATCGAAAGAACTCTTATTCTTCGTGTTAAAGAACTTGTTCCGATCTCCTCCTCGCTTCTGAAATTCATGCTCCTTCAGTCTTTAGTTCGGTAGGGCTTAGCCAATGCTTGAGAATTCCAAATCTGGAAAAATAAAGGTCCTAGGGATGTATTTATAGTCTTAGGGACCACTATTTTCAGATAAGAATGATCGATTCGATCTTATCTTCAGTTGTAATCACTTAACTACATTCTTGGATGATATTCTATTAGTTAAAACAAATCCAGATGGTTAACGATCGAAAAATAGTTTTAAACCACCAAAATTTACTTTTTCGGGTCTACGGATACCCGTGGGTGTCTCGGTGTGGCCGAGACACTTGTGAGTGTCTCGGCTTGGCCGAGAGACACTCATGGGTGTCTTGGCCACGGCCTAGACATTCATAGGTGTCTCAGCTATGGCCGAGGGCTTGGCCGAGACACTCATGGGTGTCTTGGCCACGGCCTAGACATTCATAGGTGTCTCAGCTATGGCCGAGACACCTCCGGGTGTCTCGGCATGGCCGAGACATCTTGGGATGTCTCGGCCTGGCAGAGACACCAATGGGTGTCTCGGTGAGGCCCGGAACGTAGTTTCACGCGATCTGTCCGTTATTGCCATATTTTCATTGTCTAAACTCAGAATTGCGTGATTCAAAGTGTGTTGGAAAGCCGACGAGGAGATCTATGAGCTTCCATGATTGAACCACATGTGGAGTAAACAGGACCTGAGGGGCGCTTCGTCTTTTGTAAATGACACGCAGCTCCCGATCAGTTCGTGTTTGGTTATTCTGAAGTTTTGTTGCTTTACACGGTCCGTCGACTCACTTCATGCATTTGTCATCATCAAATAAGCTTCTGTGACTCCAATAGTGATGTTCATCGTCTTCTCTCTATCTCAAGCCGTGTGCGGAGACCTATAGGTAATTTTTGACGCCTACAGATACACCCTCTAAAGTGTTTCAGTCTCGTTTCTTTTATAGATGAGCCTGATATACTTTGGATATGATCGGTCCAACCTTTAGTCGGTGTAAAAGGACTTGTAGTTAGCTTTGATTCTTAACTCCTTCGATTTTTAGTCTATTCGATATTTTGACGAATAGCTAAAGTTCACCCGACACTACATTTATCGTCTGGCCGTCATCAAAGTCTTGAATCAAAACTGGTGAGTTGATTTTCCCGACACTACATTTATCGTCTGGCCGTCATCAAAGTCTTGAATCAAAACTGGTGAGTTGATTTTGGCTCGTGTTATCGAGTTGACTTAGAACTGACTATCTCTGTCACAATATATATTGACTTGTGTTGACTTTCATCGCAACACGTTGACTAGCATTGACCTAGGGTTATGCGTTGACCGACGTTAACCTAGGGTTTCAGATCGCCCGACGTTGACTTTTTATTGAAACGTGTTGACTGACAATGACCTAGGGTTACACGTTGGCCGACGTTAACCTAGGGTTTCAGACCGCCCGACGTTAACTTTTCATTACACCGTATTGATTGGCATTGACTTGGGTTACGCGTTGACCGGCATTAACCTAGGGTTTTGAATAGCCTGACGTTGACTTTTCATTACAACGCGTTGACTGGCATTGACCTAGGGTTACACATTGACCTATGTTAACCTAGGGTTTCGGATCGCCCGACGTTGACTTTTTATTACAATGCGTTGACTGGTGTTGACCTAGGGTTACGCGTTGACCTGTGTTAACCTAGGGTTTTGGATCACCTGACATTAACTTTTCATTACAACGCGTTGATTGGCATTGACTTACAGTTACACATTGACCGGTGTTAACCTAGGGTTTTGGATCCCCCGACGTTGACTTTTCATTGCAACGTGTTTACTAGTGTTGACCTAGGGTTACGCGTTGACCTATGTTAACCTCGGGTTTCGGATCGCCTGACGTTGACTTTTATTGTAATGTGTTGACTGGCGTTGACCTAGGGTTACACGTTGACCGGCGTTAACCTAGAGTTTCGGATCGTCCGACATTGACTTTTCATTGTAACACATTGACTGGCGTTGACCTAGGGTTACACGTTGACCGGTGTTAACCTAGGGTTTCGGATCGCCCGACGTTGACTTTTTATTATAACACGTTGACTGGCATTGACCTAGGGTTACACGTTAACTGGCGTTAACCTAGGTTTTGGATCGCCCGACGTTGACTTTTCATTACAACTCGTTTACTGGTGTTGACCTAGGGTTACGCGTTGACCGGCATTAACCTAGGATTTCGGATCACCCGATGTTGACTTTTTATTACAACGTGTTGACTGGCATTGACCTAGGGTTATGCGTTAACCAGCGTTAACCTAGGGTTTCGGACCGCCCGGTGTTGTTTTATGTTGATTTTCATCATAATAACCAATCACCGGCGAAATTAGGTGAAATTAAGTCATGAAAAATACCTGGGGGGCTCGACCTAGGCCATGACACCCGTGGGTGTCTTGGCCTTGGCTGATACACTCTAGGCAATGTCTTCGACTAATTGGCGAGGGCTTTGCGCGAGACACCCTTGGAGTGTCTCAAGCCCATTTGGGCCAAGGACACTCCCCCCCCCTTCTTTCTTTTTTTTTTCTTTTTTTTTCTTTGTACTTTCATTTCCCTCTTAAACTCCCACATTTCAAAAAGAGTCCTTTTCTCCCTCAACTTCTTCTTCCTTTCTATTCAAACTCCATTGTTTCTTCTCTTCAAGAACTCTTATCCCACCAAAATTCTTGCCTTTAAAACTCAACTTCTTTCGGATTTCCTCTCCTCCTTGGTCAAAGTTCTTCTCCTCTCAAGGCTAGGGTTCATCCATCTTCAAGCTCAAGACTTGATTTGGGTAAGCTTCCCCACAAGAACTCTTTCTTTTCTTACATTCTTAGTTAAGAATCCATAGGTTTTACAGGAAAGATTGAGACTTTATTCTTGTAATGATGATATGCCATGAATTTGTATGCAAATGTCATAGATTTTTGCCCTCATAAGGTGGGTTTTGTGAAAAAGATTGAATCTTGAATGTGGGTTTTGAAGATAGCCGAATTTGGGGTGTTTTTGTGCAAAACTAGGGCTAAAATTTTAAAGGGTTTTTTGTGCAAAAGTAGACTAAAATTTCATGCCCATTTGGCCGAAATTTTGATGGGTGCTTTATGCAAAATAGACCAACATTGTTGAGGGGTTTATTTGCAAAAAATGCATCCGAACATTGTAGAGGGGCTTATTTGCAAAAGGGCTAAAAATTTTAGGGCTGAGATTTGTAGAATTTGGACTACATGCTAATGACCAAAAGTTTGAGAGATGTATGTGCAAATTGGGCCAAAATTTGTAGAAGGGTTCTTTTGCAAAATTGGCCAAAACTGTGAGATATTGAGGACAATGGTTTTCTTTTCTCGATCATTGCCAAATTCGAATGTATTCGTGCCTAAAATTTAACCTTGAGCATGAGGGATATTTTGGGTATTTCACCCAAAAGTTGACCATGAAGGTTTTAAATGCAATTTGAACCCATTGTTTGCATGCATAAAACGCATAGGTTTAATTAGACTTCAACTGTAAAATCCTATTTTGTTTATAAGATTTTAGTCAAAGTTCCTAATTTCCCTTTTGATTTTCGGGTACTTGGATTTATGATTGTACCTGATCCGTTGACTTTCGTTGCAGGTTAACCATGTCTCCGCGCCGACCACTTGTACCTGATCCGTTGACTTTCGTTGCAGGTTAACCATGTCTCCGCGCCGACCACGATTTCATAGGAGTCGCTCATCTTCTCAGCATACCATGTCTCCGCGCCGACCACGATTTCATAGGAGTCGCTCATCTTCTCAGCATAGTGAGAGGGAGGCTCCCATAGCGTCCTCTTACGGGGATGAGCTTTTATGCTTTCTGTATCCTCTTTTGACCCCTTCGTAGGTCATTCGGCAAGAACCGACGTCCTCCTTCGCGGGGATAGAGGTTTCGAGATGACTTGTGGTTCTATCATGCCCTCGTTTGGCCCCTTCGCGAGTCATTCGTGAAGAACCAACGTCCTTCTTTATGGGGATTGAGCTTTCGGGATGACTTGTGGTTTTATTATGCCCTCGTTTGGCCTCTTCGCGGGTTATTCAGGAAGAACCGACGTCCTCCTTCGCGGGGATTGAGGTTTTAGGATGACTTGTGGTTTTATCATGCCCTCGTTTGGCCCCTTCGTGGGTCATTCGGGAAGAACCGACGTCCTCCTTCGCGGGGATTGAGCTTTCGGGATGACTTATAGTTTTATCATGCCCTCGTTTGGCCCCTTAACGGGTCATTCGGGAAGAACTGACATCCTCCTTCGTGGGGATTGAGGTTTCAAAAGACGTGTTTTGCTTGGCCGATTCACGTCTTCCAGTATATTAGGGTGATTTCGTGTTGTATTACACTACGTCAGTCGGGGTACATTACCACGTTGTTTACGCGATGATGCATACCGTTCCTCCTATGTAGGACACTCGGAATCGTCTCGCCAATCATTCCATGAGCGACTCTATCTCGCTAGCCTGTAAGATGAGTTCAATCCCTAAATAATTTATGAATTATTTTCTGATTCGATGTTTGTTTTGCTGCAGTTGAATTCCCCACAGATAGCCTTCCTCCCCATGCTACTAGCGGTTGCAGTAGAGAGAGTTTTGCTTCTATTATCGATAGGCAGGCGATCGGTCTGACTCCTCAGTTTGGTGAGAATCGTTCCGAGGAGTTCTGTCACTTAATACGAGATGGGGGCCACCGTACACTGCGCCAACTGATTACCTATGCCACCCTTACTAAAGACTCTATTTCCACTCAGGTTTTAGAGAAGCATGATTATATATTTGGAGACCATATTAAGGATCCGACCACGCTGATTCTTGGTGACGAGCACTGGTTGAATAATGGTGGAGGACTCCTTTTGTACATCCCTTCCATTCCCTGTCAACATTCTCTCGCTCATTTGGAGACTCAGGCCGTGCAGCGACAGATGTCCTGGAATCTTACAGATGATCATGACCGAGTTCACTTTGGATTTATTTCCCATCATAAGACCCCAGGTTCTAACGAATATAACTATATTCGCGGCCTTCAATCGGGGATTCTGGGCCTGATACCGCGCCACCGGACGAGGTGTTAGCAGCCGCCCCTACCGTGAGGAATCGTCTGGCTAAGTTGGGGAGGATGTTACCTCCGACAGAGTTCAGATTTTTTTTGTTTGGGCATATTCACCACCCAAAAAGTGGTGGACTCGTATGACCAGTTACGTCTTGGGACGTTGGGAGAGTGATTTAAAATGCAATGGGTTATATGCGCCCATACGAGCCACCATGTATGGATTCCCGGTCAGCAGCCGTCATTTTCTAGCGTTATTGGAGACATATATCCCTGACAGTAACATTTTCTTGACTTGCAGTGGGGAGTTGGGGTTAGCCCTGCATGAGATGCACAAAGTTTCTGGTCTTTCGATTGGGGACCATCCATATCAGGAGTACTTTCCCTCAAACCTGCAGTTAGAGCGGCTAAAGAAAGATTCTCCTGGTATGTACGACATGCTTTGGGACCTTACGTGTCATTATCACACATCTCTAATCAAAGTGAGTCCTCTGGCGAAGAGGAAGAGGCAGATCAGTCTGAAACAGTTCGTTGATTATTTATTCCAGCATTTAGAGAGAAGTTTGGGCTATGCTGTTTGTGAGTGGGCCCCTTTGACACCTTCTACCATTAATGAGTTAATTGAGAGGGCCGAAGCTTGTTCCTTTACTACCACTGGCGTTGAGGGAGCTTTCCCTGCAGGGACTAAGTTTCGAACATTCCTTTGTCATGCCCAGAAGTCGATTCGGCCTAGGACTCTGCTGGCGGGCTATCTCGCCCTCTGGTTAAAGAAGTGTGTCATTCTATATCAGTTTTTTAACGCCTTACCTAATAAGTTTCTCCTCCCCATCGTTCAGTTAGCTTATGGGAAGGAGCTTTTCTTGCTTCCGGTGATGGTTGCCGGCATTCATTGTGGGCTTAGGTATTTGGCCAATGGTCTTACACATGTGGGTTCTGAACCGTCGACCGAACTTCTTTCTGTAAAGGTTGAGCTCCCATATACATACTTGATGGCGTGGCTCGTTCTTCACCGCCCTGATTTGATGTCGGCGCTCAGTACTGTTGATGCCTCCGTTCTTAGGAAGCATTCACTGTATGTACAACGAGGAGTTTCAAGTTTCGGAAGAGCTAGGAGTTTTATCAGGCCGTTATGACGATATGTTGATTGGTGAGGAGAAATTAGGGGCAGGTCAGACTTCTCTTGACATTGGTTACTTCCGTTAGTTGGTGAACATCCGTGTTGGATATCTCGTCCTTCGGGTGAAGGGTCATTGCTATATAGAGCCTTATCTTTCATGTCGTTTTGCTCGCCAGTTCGGTTATAACCAACTATATGTTGGGAATCCGAGCTGGGGCTTGAGGATCGAGGGAGGTCTTATTGACGGCGTCCGAGCATGGCTTTGGACCATGATGGGCTATACTTGAGCCTATTTCGCTCTTCCTTCATCTAAGCGTAAACCGTTGCTTACTTTCCTCAGCTGCAAGTGGCTCCTTTCAGCCAGCGAGCTTCTAGATGTGAAGAGCCTCTTAGAGTTGGAGGCTGAGCACTTGGTTCAAACTACTATCAAGGCTGCTCGTAAGGCTGAACTTTCGAAGAAGCGGAGGAAGAAACCTGCCAAACCCTCCCGTTCGGGTAGAGACAAGATGGAGGATGATGAAGAACTCCTTCCTATCGATGATGAGGATGAAACTTCTGAGGAAGAATTTATGGACATGGATAACGATGGTGAAAAATCTAATACAGGTCTGTCAGACTCTTTCTTTTCGGAATTAATGGATCTGGCATTTTCTCATTGACATTAACGCTATACCCTTTCTAGATCTCGACTGGCTTTTCAAAAGCCAGAACGAAAGGTCTTACTTACTTATCCTAACAAGATGACTCTTGCCACTCCAGGTAGGATGGTTGACAAGCACGAGCCCCTTATTTTTCGTTATGCGAGATCACGGCCTAGCGTCGAGGTTTCTGCACAGGTTGAGATGCGTACTAAGTCTACGCATGAACGATCCGCTGGTCCTGTAGGGATTTTTCTTCCAAAACGGAAGAAGACCGTTCATAAGTCACATATTGGTCAATGCGCCCGCAGAGCAGAGTTACAAGGTACTACTGGCGGAGAAGAAGTAATGCTCTACTATCTTCACTACTTTAAAATAGTGCTCTTTTGGATTCCCTGAATCTAATCATGTTCCGTGTTTTAGGAAGCTATGACAGAGGTGAACTTTTACCTGACTCTGTATTCTCTGATCCTGACCATTTGGATAGCTCGAGCTTTGTGCAGCAAATGTGCGATGCCATTCATGATGAGCCTATGGACGTTAAAGCAAACAGAGATGCTACGCAGGCTGATAGCGTTGAGCCGAGGATTCTATGCCTAGGTATATCTAACCTCGGTAATACACTATTCAAGCAGCAGTTAAAGGAGTTAGGCAATTCAAAATTTGTTCCCCCTTTAATCACTTCCGTGCTTCGTTCTCTTTTAGACAAATTGAAGAACGCGGGCGCGAATATTGGGGCAGAAGAGCCTTCTACCACTATCGTAGGTAAATCTAAGTTTCTTCCTCTTTCCCCTTTGTATGTCTCAGCACCGAGTTTCTCAAGATCCGACACTAGATTGCTTGTTGAGATGTTGGCAGAGCAGGCTACCAGAGAGGCTGCATGACCATCCCTTGAGGGTGGTTCATCTATAGGTATGCATCTAATCTCTGATATTGTAATTTGTCGCAACCTCCATTTGACTGATAGGGACTTCTAATCATAGGGCCAGCCACTGGGATTGATACGGCTATGATTTCTGGTTTTCCTAGTTTACCAAAGGATGGTGGATCTGCAGGTATGCATGTAATCCCCTCCATCGTCATTCTTTTCTTTTGTCCAAATCTCTGTTTGACTAATAAAGAATTGTAATCATAGGACCAGTCGTCATGACTGATACGTGATGCGGCATAAAAATGTACCAAAAAGGTTGCAAGTGCACAACCGTGTCAAGTAATAGTATTTAAGATATCGATCCCATGAGGAAAGTGTTTTGTAGAAGAAAATATAAAATTGGTTCTTATTTTGTGTGCGTGACAAATAGGAGTGATGAGTAAATGTGATTGTGGAGAGATAATGAGAGTGAAAGTGATAGTGTGTGAAACGGCGCAATATTTAAGAGAGAGTGGATTTGAAAAAGAATGAGTGTGATCAATAAGGTAAGAAGGAAAAATGAATAAAATCAAGAAACAAATAAAAAAAATCAAGAATGAAGAACAAAATTCTAGAATAAAAGAAAATGCAAGAAATTAAAGATGGTGGATTCAATTATAGATATGGATAATCTAAAATTGAACCCACTTCTTAGAAAAGGGTGATTCCCTAAAGGGTTCTAGCCTAAAGGCGAATCAAACAAAATAAAAATAAATAAAAAGAAAAACTAAACCCAAGAGGGTTCTAGCCTCAAGGTGAATAGTATAAGAAATTAAAATCTAACTACAAAATAAATTGTAAAATCTAAACTACAAAATAAAATTACAAGAATTAAATGCACGAAAATAAATCTACTCTATAAGCATAAAATAAATCTAAGGCAAGAGGGTTCTAGCCTCTTGGCTATTTAACAAGAAAATAAAATCTAACTACAAGCATAGAAATAAATCTAAACTAATAAGCAATAAAAGAGAAAAAGAAAAGAAATGCAAACCTTCAAATAATTCTCCATCTTCATCTTCATCTTCATCATCCAACAAAGAGAAGAAGAGAAAAATTTAAAGTGGTGAAAAAATTATTATTATTAATTGCAACAAAAAGTTACAATTTTGGAAGGCCTTCTCAATTAAGAGTAGCCCTCCTCTCCAAAAGGAGTTACAAAAATTTTCACACCCTTAACCCCTCACTCTCTACCCCTATTTATAGTAAACATCAGTGAATGAGAGCCATTGCATCAAACTTGAGCCCCAAGACAAGCACAATCAGCCATTGACGCGCGCTACAGTAATCTGGCATCGATGCCCACATCGATGCCGACATCGATACTCATTATTTCCAAATTCTGATTTCACGGATAGCTTCGTCTCGTCGAGATAGGCTATTTTCATGTATTATATGTTAAATTCCGCCTTCCGGATTAGGAGATATCGCCGTTTCTTTACGGCAAACCATTTTGAATATGATTTCTTTTCATATTGGATTTTTGATTTTCTCCGGCTTCTACAGGCTACTCGGCTTGATTCTGGACTTTTGGATAATTTGGAAATTAATTTTCCAATGGGCTTCTTTGATTCATTTCTTTATTTAATCGATGGGTTCACTACAACAGAAAAGCTAATCCGTGAGGAACAAGTTTATCGTTGAAAGTCGAGATTTCCTCGCCGTAGTGTGATGGCGAGGAAAAAACTTTGGTCACCATTTCCTCGCGGTAGGGTGGTCAAGAAAAGTTTCTACGAGGAATATTATAATTTCTCGCGAAATCCTTTTTGCGATGAATATATTCTTTTCTCATTGTTACTCTTTAGCCTCAATATTTTTTCTCACCTAATCTCATACATTTTTCGTCGCTAAACTACAGTTTCCTCGCCAATGATAGGTGAATAATATTTAATTTATATATAATAAAAGTTATAAAAAACTATTTTCGTCGTTGTAAATATCTTTCAGCTAGAAAATTGTTCCTCACCAAAGGTAAATCTTTAACGAGGAAATTGATTTTCTTCATTATATGTATCTTTTTCTCGTGAAAACAGATCCCCAGTAAAGAAACTCAAAGATGAGGAAATTTAAATTTATCGTTATAGGTTGTACCCCATATTCCTCACTAAAGAAATTCAATTACGAGGAAATTTACATTTGTCGATATAGGTTATATGTTCTATAGTGAGGAAAATTACTTTTACCGTTATATGTTGCATCACTATAGCGAGGAAATATGTTTTTGTCGACATAAGCAGTATACTCTATAACGAGGAAATATTCTTTTGATGACGTAACAAGTATACTTATAATGAGGAAATTTTTATTTCATCAATAATAATGTTATTACGAGAAAAACGCTCAAAATATAAATAATTGTCATCAATTGTCACCACTGTACATCAAAACAATTAAAATAAATAAAGCAAGTTTCTACCATAAGTAACAATGCTAGTTTAAAGCAATAACAAATGCAACACGATCAAAGAAACATTTCTCCAAGTTTAAGTTCACTAAGAATACTAAGCTGATGGATGTTGCCTGGAAAAATTAGCCATAAACTCCTCAAACTTTTTGGCTTGCTCCTCCAATCTTTGGATTACATCATTTTGCGCATCAATCTTTTGTTGTTGAGTTCCTACAAGTTGTTGGGTCTCTTGAAGCTGTTCTTGCAACTCTTTATTCTTTTCAGACATTTCACTCATCGAAGAACGAGAACCTTAATGGTGGTGGTCTAAGGCCAAAACCACAACCCTTAATGTAGCCTGATTTGACTTTGATAACTTTTGCACAAATTTCCTCATGTGTCATTATTCGAGTTCCATCAGGTTGAGTGGTATCTGCTCAGCATCTTTATCATTTGATCCTATAAGTAAAAAAATATATCCAGTTCAATCATATGCAACTTCTCAATTACAATCTAATCAATATAATCCTTTTTAGAACAATAATATCAGTTTCACCTATATTCTTAAATATTATAAAAGCACTAATCAATATAATCCTTTTTAGAACAATAATATCAGTTTCACCTATATTCTTAAATATTATAAAAGCATGCATCATTGACACGTTACTTACCCATTTTTCCTTTGATCCCAAGTCCCATCCTTTTTTGTGCTTCTATACTCTGTTTCAAAATGATCAATTACCACTTCTCCAACTAATTTACAAATACTTGAAAAATAATAAAGCTTAAAACCAAAAAAGGAACGTGTTGTATAAAATATACTAAACCTTGCAAGAAGAACTCAATTGAATGTCTTACCGAAGCATAATCATTTTACATTTGGACTTTATCTAACTTAATTGTTGATACATGAAGCAACTACATGTGGACATATGCTTACAAACTGTACGCATTATATATCTGTTTGGGTTTTAAATTGGAGCGCAAGTAAGCATAGAATAACTTTGAAGAAAATTTTAACTCCAACATGAGTAGATGAAAGCAAGAAAAGAAGTCTAAAGAGAGAAAGAAATTACATGATCCAATGACCACGAAGACGAAGAAACCAAGCACAATAGGTCCTACAGGATAGTCAGCTCCTTTCTTCACAGTTGTCTCAGGGACAAATCCCCTCTTCGTGGTGTAGGCCATTAAAAAAATCCAAATTTAGCTCCATTAGAGTTGCATATGAAGAACGCTTCATCTTTGACAACATCAGCACAGAAATCATTTAGCTGGCTTGCCCATGTCTCAAATGTAAAGAAGGAATTCACTTTGAACTCCCGAGGATTTGGTTTGTCAGAATACCCATAACCGATAAGGTCAATTGAATAAACTCTACTTGTATTTGCGAGATAAGAAATGTTTTTCTACAGAACACTGTTGAAAGAGACTTTTGCATTATAGACAACATTTGAGTATATGATAAGAAAAATATAAGAAAATCACATGATAAAACTGAGAAAATTAAATTCACAGATTGCAAATAAACTCAACTCTTGTAAAAGATATGAAAACTACTCAAAAGTTACAAAAGAATTCAGTTCCATAAAACATTACGAGCCTTCGATATGCTCACTCCAAATCGAGAATCCTAGGGCCTCATAAAAATGAGTTCAAAATAGTAGGGGAAAAATAGACATCTCAAAAAGGCAAACTAGGTTATTTATGTATTGCCACCACAAAATAGGTACCTAATAGTCATTTGCAATACAGAGAGCATTAATGGACACATTAGAAGGTAGAAAAATCATATGCACGATGCAATACAATCACCAAACGGGGATAATCATGCCAATGAAAGAGGACAGAAACAGATGGGTAAATCAAGAGTGACATGCATACAACTTTGTTAAAGGAATATAATACTATGTATTTGACATAGAAAGCAAACAATTTGAATATTAGTACCTAAACAAAATTATTTTCCTTCAAAAGGAGCAAAAATGTGTACGACATAGACCTGTTCGCCCCGAATCCATGTATTAAAACTAATGCAGGTCCGTCCTTCCCAGCATATTGATAACGAATGCAGTAACCTCGCTAATTCCACATGTTGCATTGAGAAAATAGAATCATCAAATGTAATTTGTAAATTTTTTAGTGAAACGGTGAATGAATTTTTTTTGAGTGTAAACTTATTGCACTTACACAATAAAAACTTGTTCATTGGATCCTGATAGGCGCGTATTGATCTTCACAATAACAAGTTTTCCCATGGAATAGTTCCCTAATTCCTTAAACTTCATCTCTCAAAGAGGTTGAAGTTTCCATCCTGCAACTTTCATCTCATCCTCTTTGATAGGTTACAGGACTCAAAGCATCAAAGTCTTAGGCTAATGACAATAATTCTTTCTCCTTTCCAATCTTTAACGTCAGAAGGTGTCATCAGGATAGAGTGAGGATTAAGATGTAGTTACCAGAGCTCGAAATTTCGAACATTTAAAATACCCAAATATGTTTCCAGTTTCCTTCTAACCAATATTTGGACGGCCTCATATGATTTTTGTCACTTTTTAGAGAATGTTTGATTTGTCGTCCAGTTTTTCTTCATATTCTTCCTTAATTTTGGTAAAGTTTAAGAATTTTTCTACCCTATATCAATTTTATTTGAATTTGATACTAAATTATCTTAATCACACTCAACAAAAAGCTATTATAACCTCATCCCTTTTTGGGCAAGAACTAAACACTCCACATACATGAAATAATTCAAACAACAAACTCCAAAATGCTAGAATCGCCAAATAAATAAGAAAAGATGAGAACTTTCAAATACCCAGTTCGAACTTCAGGCTCCGAGGCGCTCTCCACCGTAAAAGGAGCAGAGTCCTGCTTCTCTTTGCTTGAATCCAATGCCGAAGCCTTAGAACAGCAAACTGATCGATACCCATTGGAGGAAACACGATAATGATTAAGATATTTGAGAGATACAGCTCTGTGATGCTCACTTGATCTAAAAAGTTTGGGCTTTGGGAGAGAATTGAGGACCGAGAAAGATAGAAAAGGGGAGCTCGAGCTCGCCATTGCTCAAATCAAAATTTAGAGAATAAAAAAGTTCAATTTCTGAGTGAGGAGAAAGACCTCAGTGGAGAAGACTAGAGGAATTGTAAGGTGGCGATGGGTTCAAATTGCTTGGTGCGTAGGGGTACAGCGAAATTTGGATTTTTTTAATGGCCTAAACTAGTTATTAAGCTTTTTTCCCCCTTCTGAGGGAGTGAGGGCGGCGCTGGTTTTGGCGACGAGAGAGGTAGGGAGGTGGCGAGAGAGCTCCGACGACAACGAGAGGAGGAGGGAGGAGATGGTTTTGGCGAGAGGGAGGGAGGGAGGGAGGGAAGCAGAGAGGGAGAGATCGAAATTGTTTGGGGAAAATAAAATTTGGGGATGGGGCAGGCTCCCTCCGATTGGGGTTTGAGAAGAGGGATTTCAGATGAGGGATTCGTGGGGATGGGGACAAGGGGCGCGGGGACTTTAGAATTTGGGGGAAATTTTTGGGGGGTGGGGGGTTGAGCAGAGAGCGAATTTTAGATTTTGGGGGAAATTTTGGGGGGAAACGGAAGAGCACGGAAAAAGAGAAATGTTTTATTTAAAAAGAAGAAAAATAATTAAGGGTTTTGCTACAGGGATCCAAAATATGGGACCAACAGGAAGACATGTGAGGTGTCCCCCTCCTATTGCATAACGAGCTTAATGATGGCCAGCTCATTATGCATTAGGAGGGGTACACCTCACATGTCTCCCCTGTTGGTAGGGGTGTGCAACGGTCGGTTCGGTTCGGTTTTTACCAAAATTTAAACAACCGAACCGAACCGCCTATAATTCAAAACTGAACCGAACTGTTGCAAGTCGGTTCGGTTTGTTCGGTTCTAACTTCATCAAACTTCTTATCAAACAACAAACTGTGTTAAAGAAAAAAGATATCAACAAAGTAGGAGATTATGAAGCATTAGACATTAATATAATGATATTGTTTTTAACCCATAATGATTCAGAAAATGAGTTTAGGGTTTGAGTCTTTGACTCTTTGGAGACGGGTCGGGTAGGGTTTGAGATCATAATGGGTAGTATTGCACTATATTCGGTCGGTTCGGGTTGAAAAGTTTTCAAACCGATCAGAACCGCCCTACTCATAAAACCAATTTTTTCGGATCGGTTCGGGTCGGTTTGGTCGGTTTTTTCGGTTTAGACCGAACCATGCTCAGCCCTACCTGTTGGTCACATATTTTGGGTCATTGGGGAATTTTTCAATAATTAAATCACCCAAACGAGTTAAACCGTTTTGGACTAAACATCACAAACGGTTAAATCTGTTTGTGGGTTGCGTTTGGATCTCCTATCAGCCCAAACGGTTTCAACCGTTTCGGTTTTGTTATCCCAAACGGGTTTAACAGTTTGGACTGTTTTTACTTGTCCAAACGATTCTAATAACCGTTTGGACTGTCCTATTTTGTACTAATGTTGTGCCAAATAGGAATAAAAGATTTCATTTCACGTTTGATATAATCTATTTTCAGATTCAATATTATCTATTAACATAATCTAATTTCAGAAGTCTGAAATAAATGTATATTCAAAAATCATAAATTGTTTAAATCTTATCAGATTTGTGAGCAATCATTTATCATTGGGATCTCTTTGAACCTGGATAAATATTAATTGGTTGTTAATCTTCATATGAATTCTGCAAAAACCTACAAAAAGGAACCATCAACCAGACAAACCAAATCCTTATTTCTATCCATACTAGAGCTTTACCTAGTGCTGGACATTTATTCAAAAAAATCTAAAGTGGTCCACGATTGTTGACTTGTATATGGACATTTGTTAGGCCATTGATATTAGAGGCCCGCTCTTTTCTTTGAGTACCCACCTACTTTTTAACAAAATTCCCACCAAACTTTTTGCCAACGAATAATGAGGATATTATTATTTCATCGCTGATTAGTTTTTTAACAAGGAAATAATTTCTCGCAAAACAAAATCTTTTAGCGATGAAGCCTTAAATTTGTCGCCATTGAATTTGACGGGTTTTGCACATTTTTTCCGTCAAACTAATAATGAGGAAACTATTATTTTCTCGCTAATTGATTCTTTTAACGAGGAAAGGGTTCCTCGTAAAACAAAAAAAAAATAGTAAGGAAACCTTCAATTTGTCGTTAATGAATTAGACGGGTGTTGCATATTTTTCTGTCAAATTAATAACGAGGAAACTATAATTTCCTCGCTAATAGGTTCTTTTTTACGACAAAACGGTTCCTCCTAAAACAAAAACTTTTAGTGAGGAAGCCTTCAATTTGTTGCAATTGAAATTGACGGGTTGCACATTTTTTTCGCCAAACTAATAATGAGAAAACTATTATTTCCTTGCTAATTGGTTTTTTTTAACGAGGAAACAGTTCCTCGTAAAACAAAAAATTTAGCGAGAAAACATTTAATTTGTCATTAATGAATTTGGTGGGTGTTGTAAATTTTTTCGCAAAATTAATAGTGAGGAAACTATAATTTCCTCACTAATAAGTTCTTTTTAACGAGGAAACGGTTCCTCGTAAAAACAAAAACTTTTAGCGAGGAAGCCTTAAATTTGTCAACGGTTCCTCGTAAAAACAAAAACTTTTAGCGAGGAAGCCTTAAATTTGTCACCATTGAAATTGACGGTTTTTTTTCTTCCCTCCAACTAATAATGAGGAAACTATTATTTCCTCGCTATTTGATTCTTTTGACGAGGAAACGGTTCCTCGTAGATTATGGATCTTTAGTGAGGAAATCATATTTAGTCACTATTACATTTGGCGGGTTTTCCTCTATTTTCCGCCAAAAGAACAATGATGAAATGATTATTTCCTCATTAAATGTGCATTTCGCGATGAAAAAATTCATCACCAAAATCTCATATTTCCTCGCTAATAAAATAACATTAGGAGACCAAATCATGATCATCTTTAGTGAGGAACTAAAATTTTCATCGTAGAAGGTGGTCTACTGTGAGGAAATTATATTCCTTACAGAAGACCTACTGATATTTACTGAGGAAACAATATTTTCCTCGTCGAAAGTGATATTTGTTGAGGAAAATAATTTTCTCACAATAAAGTTGGTCGCTAAAAGACCAGTCTGTTGTAGTGGTTTTTGTTGAGAGATGAGAGTTTGAGATTTATTCTTCATTAACCTGCAATTAAAAGATAAAAACAATTATTAGTGGTATATTTATTCATATAAATTAGATAATGAGGGTATAAAATTGTAATAAAATATGATTATCAAATACCCCCACACCTAAACTTTTGCTAGTCCTCTAGCAAAGAAAGAAAAATGAAAGAAAACCTAACTCACTTTCGTAGGAATCGCGGTTGTATTTAGCGCATACAACAAGCCTTTAAACCCCTAGGTTACCCTAGTGGACGAGTTGTAGTCTCGTGAGGGTTTGCAGTGAATATAACCACAAAATTCGGTCAACTTGTCAAATTTAAGAAGTCAGTAAATAACTAAATTCACTTGATAACTTTTAGATAATCTAATTGGAGCCAGTTATCACTCAAGAAAACGTTTTTATATATAACTCTAAGGTATATTTTAAAGAAAATCTTCTCATTGTAGCAATACAAAACCAAGCCAAACTTAGGAATTTAATTAAAAAGTTTTGAAAAGAACATGCTAACTCTTTGTTTTAAATAATTTTCAAGTTACTTGATTTAAAATATTTTCCAAGACCATATATACAACTAAAAACATTTATTAAAATTATTATTATTATTATTATTATTTTTAACTCTTTCATCCTTGGTGATTTTTTTTTCTACTTTAACGGGCTTTCTAAGTGACCATTTAACGAGTTTTGGGCCAATAGATCCCAACCCAAATGGGCTTAGGTCATTAAGTATGGAAATACTCCTTGGGCTTAATTACTCGGTCAGCTTAGGCTTTATAAGATAGAATCACCTCGAATTCAAGAGTTTTTTTTTGTGCCCATTTTTCGCACTCTTCTTTTGCAAATTTTTTTTTTTTGTATATGTATATATTTTGAAAAATATGTAAATCAAGACACTTTGAAAAATTATTTTCAACTCTAAGTTAAACATGCAAAAATTTTATTATTTTAAATAAAAGTCCAAGTTAAGACTTAAGTAAAGTATACTACTTTGAAAATCATTTCTTAAGAAATTTATTTAGAGTTATCATAAAAGGTGAACTTAAGTAAATAACTAACAATGGATTAGAAAATTTTAAATTTATCAATTAAATCAATTATTACATAACTCCATCAATTTGGCAAGTGACGATATTTTTATAATTTTTTTTAAAGGAAAAAAAATCAAAAATGTAACTAAAAATGTAAAATAAAGAGAAAAAATAACTAATTCCCACCCCCACATCTAAATTTTGCATTGTCCTCAATGCAAACTCTATGATGCATAAAGTAAAGCAGATAAGAAGTGAAGCACTTACATTTGGTCGGCTGATAAAAATCTGCAATTACCTTTGGTCTGAGGAAGATGAAAACAAAAATTTATTCTTTTTTTTTCTTTTTTTTTAAACAATGTAGAATGAAATATTCAACATGAAGAGTTCCTGTTCTACATTGAATCCTACCTTACTGTTGAAAATTCTTCCCCGAATTTTAAACAAATTCAGAATGATATAATCAATAATGTGAATTTTTAAGCATTTCGGGGTGTTCAATAATTCTTGCAACAAGGTAAAGTAGGTATTATTGATGTCATGCATTTTGTATTTCTTAATGAACTTAGACTCTTGTACCGTGAAGTTTTGTTTTATAACAACCCATTCTTCTGTGAAGTTCTGAAAATTTGGTTGTTGATTATTCTCCAAGAATCTAAGTTCATCAAGAAAGAGTTCTTCAAAATTTAATTCAAAGCAGCACATGTTTAACACAGTTTTATTATTCTCAAGGACCTGATCTGCTTCTTCTAAAAACTCTAACTCTTCAACAAAAATTTCCTCAAAACTCAAATCACACTCTTCTTCTTCTTCTTCTTCTGATCTTTCCTGAATGTAGTTTATTTCTAGAGGCTGATTATTTGGTTGGTCCCCTGGATTAAAAATGTTGAGATCAGCAGTCAAATTCCCAAAGGACAGCTTCATTTGACCAGTTCTACAGTTGATGACAACATTAGAAGTGGCTAAGAACGGTCTTCCTAAGATGACAGGTGTCTGTCCTTTGGGATTGGAAACAGGCTGTGTTTCCAAGACTACAAAATCTACTGGAAAAATAAAATCTCCAACCTTAATCAGAACATCCTCTAACTCACCCATAGGGACCTTGACAGATCTATCAGCCAACTGTAAGGTGCATTTGGTTGGGTTCAGTACACCTAGACCCAATTGCTGATAGACTGAATATGGAAGCAAATTGACACTGGCCCCTAAGTCTAAAAGCGCCTTATCAATGTGAGTATTACCAATGATACATGAAATGATGGGGGAACCTGGATCTTTACGTTTCAAAGGTATGGGATTTGACAGCATTTCACTGATATTGGCGGCTAAAAAGACTTTCTTTGGAACATTTATTCTCCTCTTCTTAGTGCACAATTCTTTTAAAAATTTAGCATAAGATGGAATTTGTTCAATTACATCTAAGAGAGGAATGTTGACCTTAACCTGCTTGAATGTTTCTAGGATCTTCTCCTCCTGAGGAGAGTGTTTCCTAGACCTGAGTCTATCTGGGAAGGGAGCAACCGGTCTAAACCTATCAAAAGCAGGCTCAGGTTCGGGTTCAGGTTCTTGGTCATCTGAGGGGAGTGATTGTTGAATAGATTCATCAGAAGGAGAATGAATTTGTATTGGATTAGAAGTTTGACTTAGAGGAGTTCTCACTTGATTATCGACCTGTCTACCTGACCGAAGTGAATGGATTGCATTCACTTGAGCTTCATAGGATGAACTGCATCCTGTGTTATTAGGGTTGACCACGGGTTGACTCGGAAATTTTCCTTTCTCTCTTTCACTCACGGCACTAGCTAGTTGACCAAGTTGGGATTCTAATCTAGCTATAGCTTGAGTGTTGGAGTTGAGCATTTGTCCGGTTGATTGCATGAAGGAATTCAGCGTGCTCGACGTTTGAGTCAACATATTCGTGGTTTGAGTAGAGGCCTTAATTATGGTTTCTAAACCCCTTTCCAAGACATTGAGACGTTTATCCTGATCTGGATTGTGAGGAGTCTGAATTACAGCTTGATGAGGAGGAGACTGATTTTGATATGGCAGATTGGGTTGTTGAAATTGTGAATGAGAATTAAACGAAACTGTGTTTCCCCTAGGAAAATGTTGGGTCGAAGCGGGAGTGAAATTTTGAGTTCTGGGAGAATTTCCTAGATTCGATGCAAAGTTGGGATGATTTCTCCAACCTGGATTGTAGGTTGGAGAAAATGGATCATTTCTAGGGTGCTGGAATGCAGCGTTCATCTGTTCTAATGAATGATTGTTTCCTAAGAGAGGGCATTCCTCTGAAACGTGGGTAGGAGACTGACAATTATGACATCCTGAGGCAGAAACATGATTGATTTGAGCTGGAGCTCGTTCCTTAATTTCTAAAGCTTCTAACCTTCGCAGAATTGTCGCCATCTTCGCTTCAGAAGTAATGTTTGACTCGAAGGAAAGACCACAAGACTTAGATTGGGGGACTGATTAAACCCTATCATCGCACTGTTCCCATTGCATTGTTTTTTCAGAAAGACTCTCTAAAAACTCCCAAGCTTCATCATCGTTTTTCCTCATAAAATCCCCGTGGCACATTGATTCTAAAGAAGTTTTTGCAGAATAATCTAATCCCTCATAAATTATTTAGCACAATCGCTATTTTTCTAAACCATGATGAGGACATTGGATGAGAAGATATTTAAATCGGTCAAAATACTTCCAAAAAGGTTCTCCCGGGATAATTTTAAAGTTTTGAATGCTGTTCCTAAGCTTTACCGTTTTATGAATAGGAAAAAATTTCTTAAGAAAAACAGTAACAAATTCATCCCAAGTTGAGATGGAATTTGTTGGTAAGCTGTACATCCATTTTTTAGCTTTATCCATAAGAGCAAATGGAATAAATCTAAGCTTAACCGCATCTTCATTTAATTCTCTCATTTTAATCATAATACACACTTCCTCAAATTCCGAAATAAAAATATATGCGTCTTCTGTTTCATTACTAAGGAATTTGGGAAGCATGTTTATGTATTGCGGCCTAAGCTCAAAATTTATTCCATTTGTTTCGGGGAGCCTAATGCATGAGGGGATTGCATTCCTAATAGGATAGCACATATCATGAAGAACGGGTGGATTAGGATGCTCCATTTCTATGATTGGTTCAAAGCGAATTAATCGATGTGTATTATCCCTAATCCACTGTTGCATACACCAAAATATTTCTTTTTATTATTTTTTTTATTTTTTTATTTTTTTAAAGAAAAGAAAGAAATTAGTTTTTTTTAGAAGATAAAGAAAAAGAAAAATCCTAACTAAAACAAATCAAAACAATCACTTTTCAATCAACTCTAACTCTAGGGTTTAGCCTAACTCAACTAGACCAGCTCCTAACCAAAAACTCCTACAGTGAAAAGATCAAAGTTTTACCCAGGTAGTTAGCCAGGTAAGGATAGTACTAGAGGGTGATCAAAGATCAATTAAGTACCTCTTTCCTTGCGGAGCGCTTTACGCAACCCCTAAACCTTGCCTTAGACACCAACTAATCTGAGAAAACTTAAACCGGTTCACTTAAGGATTTCTTGTTCCTTATTGAGCTCGAATCCTTAGGGGCCAACGTCTAATGAGTTTTATTAGGCTTGGGTGGTGTAGTGAGGAATTAGTGATTTTTGGGCTAAGGAAAGGGTGATGAAATCCCTCACCTTATCTTGATTATGGGGTTTTGCCCTTAAAAATATTTTTAAGTGTGTGTCAAATCAAGATGCTCAAATCACTTGGTGAATTCCTACACTATATGAAATGCAACCCTATGAATTAAAAGCAACTAAAAAGGATGGAAAAGAAAAATCTTTTTTTTTAATTAGGGTTAACAATCAAACAAATGAGAAGGGGGGATTTGTTTGAATTTATTATCTTGTTAGTCAATGTCAAAGTGGAGGATGAATTTTATTATGGTTAACAAAAAAATAAAATCCTTTTTTTTAAGTCCTAATTGTCTCTAATTGTGAAGAAGTAGCTAAAGGGTGGAATTAAAAACTAGAAAGAGGACTTACCCGAAAGCAAATATTCAAATCCTAGCTCTTTAATCCGCGATCTTCAAGCTCCAATGGTTTCCTTCACAAAAAAGACACAAGTTAAAGAACCAAAATAATTAAAACCTACTTAAGCACCCTTCCCCGGCAACGGCGCCAAAAACTTGATGCGGCATAAAAATGTACCAAAAAGATTGCAAGTGCACAACCGTATCAAGTTATAGTATTTAAGATATCGATCCCATGAGGAAAGTGTTTTGTAGAAGAAAATATAAAATTGGTTCTTATTTTGTGTGCGTGACAAATAGGAGTGATGAGTAAATGTGATTGTGGAGAGATAATGAGAGTGAAAGTGATAGTGTGTGAAACGGCGCAAAATTTAAGTGAGAGTGGATTTGAAAAAGAATGAGTATGATCAATAAGGTAAGAAGAAAAAATGAATAAAATCAAGAAACAAATAAAAAAAAATCAAGAATGAAGAATAAATTCTAGAATAAAAGAAAATACAAGAAATTAAAGATGGTGGATTCAATTATAGATATGGATAATCTAAAATTGAACCCACTTCTTAGAAAAGAGTGATTCCCTAAAGGGTTCTAGCCTAAAGGCGAATCAAACAAAATAAAAATAAACAAAAAGAAAAACTAAACCCAAGAGGGTTCTAGCCTCAAGGTGAATAGTATAAGAAATTAAAATCTAACTACAAAATAAATTGCAAAATCTAAACTACAAAATAAAATTGCAAGAATTAAATGCAAGAAAATAAATCTACTCTATAAGCATGAAATAAATCTAAGGCAAGAGGGTTCTAGCCTCTTGGCTATTTAACAAGAAAATAAAATCTAAACTACAAGCATAGAAATAAATCTACACTAATAAGCAATAAAAAGGAAATAAAAGAGAAAAAGGAAAGAAAATGCAAACCTCTAAATAATTCTTCATCTCCATCTTCATCATCCAACAAAGAGAAGAAATATTTAAAGTGGTGAAAAAATTATTATTATTAATTACAACAAAAAGTTACAATTTTGGAAGGCTTTCTCAATTAAGAGTAGCCCTCCTCTCCAAAAAGAGTTACAAAAATTTTCACACCCCTAACCCCTCACTCTCTACCCCTATTTATAGTAAACATCAGTGAATGAGAGCTATTGGATCAAACTTGAGCCCCAAGACAAGCACAATCAGCCATTGACGCGCGCTACAGTAATCTGGCATCGATGCAGGCATCGATGCAGGTATCGATGCAGGTATCGATGCAGGCATCGATGAAGGCATCGATGCCCACATCGATAGCGACATCGATACTCATTATTTCCAAATTCTGATTTTACGGATAGCTTCGTCTCGTCGAGATAGGCGATTTTCATATATTATATGTTAAATTCCGCCTTCCGGATTAGGAGATATCGTCGTTTCTTTGCGGCCAACCATTTTGAATATGATTTCTTTTCATATTGGATTTTTGATTTTCTCCGGCTTCTACAGGCTACTCGGCTTGATTCTGGACTTTTGGATAATTTGGAAATTGATTTTCCAATGGGCTTCTTTGATTCATTCCTTCATTTAATCGATGGGTTTTTGTTGAGAGATGAGAGTTTGAGATTTATTCTTCATTAACCTGCAATTAAAAGATAAAAACAATTATTAGTGGTATATTTATTCATATAAATTAGATAATGATGGTATAAAATTGTAATAAAATATGATTATCAATACGACTATGATTCCAATCATCCCCAGTTTGCCTGACGATGGTGTATCTTTTCCAAACCCAACGAGCATTACAGAATTACCTAAAGGAGTTGACATACCATCGATGATCACGCCTGCTACCATTCCTGAGCCTGTTGAGATTGGATTGACGAAGCCTAGCATAGGATCTCAAACTGAAGGGACCTCTGTTGGTACTGGTATGCTCATAATTCACTCTGGATTTTCCCACCACATTCTAGAGTCTCTTACCCTTCTACACAATTACTTGTAGGGTCTCTACTATCTCCATATGAGCGTGTCATAGCCCTTTTAGCCGATCATGATCCCAGCAGGGACATTTTCCGAGTGGACCTTGGTTATTTCGTCAACTTCTTTGACGGAATGATCGAGAAGCTTCTTCATCAGGGATATTGCTTCAATCAGTTAGGCGTTCTCTTGCCTAATACATGTCAATGCTTAGAGAGGAGGGATATCCTAAGTTAGCAGACTCTCTCACTGTCGACTTTGTTGTTCTGGAGTGTGAATTCCGAGAGTTAGAGGAGCTGAAGGTTAGTGGGGCTTCTTCCTTTGTATCTTATCAGTTGGAGCATAGAATGACACACTAGCACGACCTCAGATCTTCTATTGGTAGTGAACTTAAGTCGCATGAGAGTTCTATCGCACATGATGGCTAGTCTTGTGAGGAAGGACACGGATAGAGCTGAGTTACTCAGTTCTTTAGATTATAACCATGAAGAGATAGCCAGGCTGAAGAAAGCCCTGAAGTATGCTGAGGAGTCCGGCGCTATCATTGCAGATGAGCTAGCTAGCTTAGAGAGTTCTTGCAGAAAGATTCTGGAGGGACTAGGATCTGCACAGGAGAGATTGATGAAGCTAAAAGGTGAAGCCACGAAGATCTTGAGTAGCTCTGAAGATTCTGTCCGGGCCGATTTACAGGCTGAGCTTGAGCAAGATTATGTAGATAAGCTCTCTAGGTTAGAACTTCACATTCTCGGTCGCCGATTGCGTTTAGGCCAATGAGCTTTATTATTATATGCCTTAACTTGATCTATTAGTATAGACCCAGTATTTGATTTAGTGTACTCATCTTTTATCATAATTTCTCTTTGTTGATTGTGAACCAAGTGGGCACAATGCTCATAGGATTTTTGGCAAATCCTCAGCCCTCAACGGATTTGATGTGCCTTTATCGATTACCATTTGAATTGGGCTAGCATGTGGATTGTATAAGTCCGTTCCGTATGTAACATTATGCTAAAAGAATAAATTCTCTTAGACTTGATGCTATGATATTGAATACATAGACTTTGTCTTTCTCACGGGAATAGACTACTCGACAACGCGTGTTAGGCGCTGACTCATCCTTATTTAGGATTCAGTCCTCAGATTTATATTCTGGTGTCTTTTCATTTGTTGAAAGGCTAAACTGGCAGCATGTGTTAGATGCAGACTTAAGATTTTTGGCAAATCCCTAGCCTTCAATGGATTTGATGTGTCTTTACCGATTACCGTTTAAATCACTCTAGCATATGGATTGTATAGGTATGTTCTGCATGTAACATTGTGCTAAAAGAATAAATTCTCTTAGACTTGACGCTATGATATTGAATACATAGATTTTGTCTTTGTCACGGGAATAGACTACCCGACAACGCGTGTTAGGCGTTGACTCATCCTTACTTAGGATTCAGGATAAAAGTCCTCAAACTTGTATTCTGGTGTCTTTTCATTTGGTGAAAGACTAAACCGACAGCATGTGTTAGATGCAGACTTAAGATTTTTGGCAATTCCTTAGCCTTCAACGGATTTGATGTATCTTTACCGATTACCATTTGAATCGGGCTAGCATGTGAATTGTATAGGTCTGTTCTTCATGTAACGTTGTGCTAAAAAATTAAATTCTCTTAGACTTGATGCTATGATATTGAATACATAGACTTTGTCTTTATCACGGGAATAAACTACACGACAACACGTGTTAGGCGCTGACTCATCCTTACTTAGGATTCTGGATAAAAGTCCCCAGACTTGTATTCTGGTGTCTTTTCATTCAGTGAAAGACTAAACTGACAGCATGTGTTAGATGCAGACTTATCTCTCTTTTAGGATTCGAGATAAAATCCTCCGTGCATGAAGTGCGCGGATTTGAAGTTGAGAAATGTGTCTTTTCTAAGGGTAAAGACAGATCCGGAGTGGGAGAGGAAGAATTTTATATTCTATCTCCCAAAACTAAAGAGGAAGGATTTTATACCATGTCTCTAGTTACATGGAAAACTCAAGGTGGGATCTCCATCTTAAGAATCCAAAAAGATAAAACTAAGAGTGCGATCTCCACTCCGAGAATCGAAAAGATTTAAGCAACCCTAACTTTTATAGGATTGGTTGCTTAAACTGAAAAGAGCTCTTCGTTTATCGATGTGAAATTCGGACTTCGACCCTAACTTTTATAGGTTTGGTCGAGTGGGTTTGAGGCAATCCTAACTTTTATAGGTTTGATTGCTCAATTAAAAGTGAACCTCTCATTCATGGAAGGAATCGAGAGGGGATTCTGGTTTTGGCCCTAACTTTTATAGGTTTGACCAAGAAAGCAGTGGGAGTGGAATACAGATAGCAGTGAAAATGTCGATTTGTACTAGCCACTCTGTTTTCGTCAAAAGTTGTCATTTTCATTATTGTCAAACCTGTTACACCGTTTATCGATTACAATCGCCAATGGAGTAGAGAAATATGCTTCAGGTAAGAAGGGACTGGAGCATTAGTGGTTGCCGATCTTTTTATAAGATCAAAAGTTGTCGTTTTCATTGTTGTCAAACTTGTTACATCGTTTATTGATTACTAGTTCAAGCAGATCTTTTATAAGATCTTCTTACAATGAAAAAAAGTAAAGATTACAACTTTGTGAAATAAAATGTTGCAGTAGTTTATCTCCTATTGATTTGTGTGGGATCTTTGTCTGTGCCGGTGACGCGTTAGTCCGCGGACCGCCATAGATCAGATCCGATTGACAAGTGTAATTATGCTCTTGCTTCACGAAGAAAGCAACCGCAACAGCGACAATCAAGACCAAGCGAGATTGTGGCTCTTCTCAAGATCAAAACAAAGTTTGATCTGGAGGAAGGAGGGGGGTAGAATCTCAAATCTTTTGAAGGCTTTTTCTTTATAAAAAAGTTCGCCAAGATCTGCCAATTCTCCTCTGAAATTCAAGGTCTACTGTTTAATTGGACAGTACCTCACCCTCAGATTTTAGATCCTCTCCAATGAAGACCTTGGGCTTCTATTTATAGGCTTTTGTCGCCGCATTTTCTGATAAGATTAAGTGTTTTGACGTCATCTATAATAAATAACCTCTCAACCGCACATAGGGAAAACTTCAAATCAGCTGGGGAGGCCCTGGAACGAAAGAATCCTTAAAAAATATCAAAATCCACATTTGGGAGGTTTGGGAGGCCCATATAGTCATGGTGACTCGTAGCTGTGCGAGTCACCATTTGGTGACTCGCATGGGTGCGAGTCTTCTGGCCAGTTGTAATATCTTTTTGACTCTTTTGGTTTACATTTCCTTCAGTTCACTTGCTTTCCCCTTTACACATGTTTCCTCAATTTGTTGACTTGTGCTCTTTTACCGATTCATTTCATGTGTTTCATCATCGTCAGATAAACTTCTTTGACTCGAATGATGTCGTTCATCATGTTATCTTTGTCTTGAGCTGCGTGTGGGAACCCATAGGCAATTTTTAACGCCTACAGATACCCCCTCCAAAGTGTTTCAGTCTTGTTTCTTTTATATAAGAGCCTGGAATACTTTGGACATGATAGGCCTAACCTTCAATCGGTATGATAAGACCTGTAATTGGTTTCTTCTCTCAGCTTCTTCAGTCTTCAATCTACTCAGTATTTTGTCGAATAGATAAAGTTCTTTCGGTATTGCATTTATCGTCTGACCGCTGTTGAAGTCTTGAACTGAGACTGGTGTGTAAGTTTCTGAACTTAGCTCGTGCCATCGAGTTGACTTTGAACTGATCATCTTCGTCGAAATTCATATCCATAGTTTTCTTTTGGTGAAGCCATCGGTGCGTTGACCTGCGTTAACACGGTTTATACTCGTACGTTAACTGGAGTCTACAAAGTTTAAACTCTTAAGGTGTTGGAGTTAGGAGGTCCCAAATGTTGAGGCTGCAGGACTAACTGTTAAAGCTAATTCATCTGCATGTATGGGTCTTATTCTAAAGTTTGTTCGATGCTCAAGTCACAAGACTAACTAATAGGGCTGGTGCGTCAATGACTCTTATATTTATATGATTTTTGGCAAACCCTCAGTCATCAACGGGTTTGATGAGCCTTTACCGACTACCGTTTGAGTCGGGCTAGCATGTGAATTGTTTAAGTCCGTCCTACATGTAACATTATGCTAAAAGAGTTAACTCTTTTAGTGCTATGATATTGAATACATAGACTTCGTCTTTCTCACGGGAATAGACTACCCGATAACGTATGTTAGGTGCTAACTTATCCCTTCTTAGGATTCGGGATAAAAGTCCCAGACTCGGATTCTGGTGTCTTTTTCACTCGGTGAAAGACTAAACTGACAACGCATATTAGGCGTAGGCTTATCTCTATTTAGGAGTCGAGATAAAGTTCTCGTGTGTGTAAGGCACGGATTATAGAGTTGAAAGATGGTGTTGGAATATTATGTCTTCTCTTGGGGAAAAGACGAACCCGATGTAGGATAGGAAGAATTTTATATTCTATCTCCCCAAGCTGAAGATGAAGAATTTTATATTCTATCTCCAGTTACCAAAGAAAACTCAAAGTGGGATCTCCACTTCAAGAATTAGGAAAGGTAAACCTAAGAGTGGGATCTTCACTCCGAGAATTGAAAATATTCGGATAATCCTAACTGTCGGAAGGTTTGATTACCGGACTAAAGGTAGGTTTCTCATTTATCGAGAGTGAATTGCGATTTTAACTCTAACTGTAGGAAGGTTTGACCAAACGGGAGTTTGAGGTGACCCTAACTGTAGGAAGGTTTGATCACTCGATTTGAAAGTGGACTTCTTGTTCATGGAAGGAATCGAGAGGAGATTTTGGCTTTGGCCCTAACTATAGGAATGTTTGGCCAAATGGGGGGGGTTTGAGCGATCCTAACTGTTAAAGGTTTGATCGTTCAATTTGCGGACCTCTCGTTCATTGAAAGAATCGAGAGGGGATTTTAGTTATGGTCCTAACTGTTTAAAGGTTTGACCAAGTAGGAGTGAAAGTGGACCTTTCATTCATGGAAGGAATCGAGAGGGGATTTTGGTTTTGGCCCTAACTGTAGGAAGGTTTGACCAAGTGAACAGTGAGAGTGTGAGTATAAATTATAGTGGGAGTGTTGATTCGTACAAATCACTCAAATGGAGTTCCTGGTGTTAAGTGATAAATACTTAACACGGAGGGGTTTGACAATTGTTAATAATCAGGAGATTAAAATTCCGAGTACTATGTCCGGACTCTAATAATGGGAGTGTTGAGTGCACAGACGTAGTGGGAGTTTGAGTAGGGGTTTCTTATTCATCACCTTCTTGTAGTGACCGGGTTATCCCTAAGAATACACTATATATAATTTTTTCGGGAACTTCCCGTTACATGAATTATCCACCCCTAGCTTTTTGCAAAATTAGGTCTGATATTGAACTCAGTTGCGTGATCGAGTTATCCTTAAGAATATTATGTATAAAATTCTCTAGGAACTTCCCGTCAAAGGTAGGAAATAGTTTAGACCCATATACCTATTGGAGTATCAGGGTGCAGTTTAATCTCATATACCTGTTAAAGGATGCAGGGAGCAGTTTAACCTCATGCACCTTTATTGGATCAAGAAGCAGTTTATACTCGTATACTCTTTGGAGTGTGAATGAGCAGTTTATACTCTTATACTTGTCGGAGTCTTACCGTTCTTATTTGGCTTATCCCAACGTTATGACGCCGGCTTCAACCAATGTTTGGATGCTATTTTTGAGAGCGAAGCAAGCCTTGGTAGGATGAAGGATCCTCCTGTGATACACATAGTACTTCGGATCCGTAGTGTTGTTCGCTTCCTCCTGATCTATGATAGGTGGTAGCTTGATCTTGTTATTTTTTAGGAGGGACACAAAAATGGCTAGAACGTCTTCGTCCTTGAAGGAGTACTCTTTTTGGAGTTTCGGACCCGAAGTATTTTGGTGTCTCCGGGGTTGTTATTGTGACGTATGATTAACATCAACAATTGTTGCAAGTGCATTCCTCTTACCACAGGAGACGAAGCTTGAGTTCGGAGGATTAGCCAGCGGTTGGCTCCTCTCGGCTTGCTTCCTTCTGAGGAAGCGTTCGGCCCGCTCTTCGTGCATCTTCAACTCTTTCCATCTATTAGAGGGTGCTACTCCCATAACTTCCAACACATCCAAAGAGAGGTTGTTGTGATAGGTTTGGAGGATGAAGTCCTCTGTGATCGGATCTCGGCAATTCATCACCTTATTCCGGAAGCGCTTGACGAAGTCGTCGACCGTATCGTCGTCTTCTTGTTTCTCATGGAAGAGTGTCCGGATTGACACCTCGGTGTCATCATCAAAGAAGTGATCAAGGAACAGGCTTTTCAGGTCTTCCTAACTGTTAACGTTTCCAGGCTTGAGACGGCGGTACCAATCGAAGGTAGGCCCACGAAGGGCGCTAACGAATGATCGGACCATCAATGCCTCATTGCCAAAGCATGCCCAAGTGAGACTTAAAGTAGATTAGATGTTGAGTGGGCAAACCCTTCCCATCGAACGGTGTGAAGTTGATCAGGTTGAACTTCGTCGGGTATGCTATTGAGTCCCACTCTCTTGGATAAGGACATGGAATACCGGTTTTCTTCACCTCTCGAGCAGACATCAGAGCATTGATTTTGCTGTCGAGATCTTTCATCTTCTCGTCCTTGTCTATATCATGCTTTGGACGATTTTTGAGAGGAACAACGCGGCTACCCCCGGCATTGTCTTCTTCGGTGGGACCACCCCCAGCGTTGTTGTCTTTAGTAGGGCTACCCCTAGTGTTTTGGTCAACGGGAGGGTTATCAGTATTAAGATGTTTATCCATATCTGAATCGTTACCCGCTTGGTCATCAATGTTACGACGGCTGGATTCACCAAGTTGATTGGACAGAGCCCGAATCTGTTGGTCATGCTCTTCCTTCATCTGATGCATAGCCATTTCCATTTTAATTTTTAATGCTTCTTTCTGCTTGGCTAGAGCATCCTCAACCATTTTGGCTACTTTCTCGGTATTAATCATAAACACCTCGTGGGATTGTCCTTGACTGGATACCATTTTGTCAGAGACAACTGCAGAGTTGGCATATGATGCTTCATCATCTGAGGATAATCCTCTATTCATCCTCTGATAGTCCCTACGCCTAGTAGTTCCTACATGTAATCGAGTTATACGTTGGGATACGTCCGAAAAATGATGAGGACTAAAACTCTGTGTTGACTTTCCTTTATCGACCATATTGATAGTGACTTCTGGGAGTTCGTCATCTTGCGCACTTGATCTTTTTCTCTGGAAACGTTTTGGCTTAGACTTGGATGTTCTTGTGGAGATCTTTTCTAATACTGAGACCCTTTTTGGAGCGGTCTTGGGGCAGCTACACACTAATAATACTGCCCTGATTAGTTTGGCACACGGACAATGAAAGTCCATCTCTCGGGTACTCCTTTTTCGAGATCTATTCGTACCCCCAGCACGATAGTACAACTCATTGACATAATTGTCGGAGCAACCTATCGTGTGCTGGCATGACTTCCCAGGTATAACATCATCGTCGTTAGACGAAAACGTTTCCTTCTAGGGGTTCAACATCTTGTTAGCGCTCTCAAGAGTCGCACGTTTTGAGCTACGCACTCGTGAGCATGGGACCTTAACAGGCTCTTGGATACTGACTCGTAGTCTAAGACGGTCAGTTACAAGAGTTTTCTAATTATAGAAAGGCTCTGACTTGTTGCGAGAGCATGTACGGCCCCCAGTTTGATGAGTTGCTCGAGGTTCAGTCAATGGGCCCAAGCGTTCTTTAATCGGAACTTTGCCTCGATCCTCATGCAAAGGACCCAGGCAATCCACCATCCTCATCTTAAATCGGGACAAGTCCACGCTACTGGGGGGCTTTGCTGGAGGTGTGTGATTCATCGGGACAGAAATAGGGGCTGTCGGAAGCTTAAACGGGACTAAGGGAGGTGAACCGGGTGCGAACTGAATCGAACCGGTTTGCTTCTGGCATGAAACACCACTTGGTGGCTCGGCCTGGGCTGAGCCACCAATTGGTGGCTCGGTTTTGGCAAAGCCACCAGATGGTGGTCCACGCATTCTGACAGTTCCGGGCGCTGTTTGACTTTTTGTCGACGCCGTTTTGAACTTTGGTTTCCAGACTTGGCATGATTTCGGTGGTTTCTTGATCACCTCTTCTTGCTTCAACTTTTGTGCTTCTTGCATAAGAATCCGTGCGTACGCAATCAAGGCACGGCGCTTCTGAATGCACTCCTCAAGGGTTGAGCGGGTCCGTTTGACTTGGATACATTCATTCGCTGTTGGTTTAGAGGAGAGGAGATATGTTTGCTGCTGGGGCACTCAGTGCCTTCTAAGTTTCAGATCTGCCTCATAGCAGATCCTGTCAACAGGCTCCAAAACATTAGCAAATTAACGTACGAGGCGTTGACGCTTCCTTTGGCGAGCACTGTTTGATAAAGTTGGCGCGACTACAGCGGCTATCTCCTTGATTGAGGAGGAGTCCAGATCTGCTGATCCGGCCTCATTAGAGGCTAGAGGGGCATTGCAAGGAGTGATTGCAGCAGCAACGGGGGCGTTGATCTTCTTGCACTTACGAGGGGTGGAGGACCTGGAGGAGGAGGAAGACAGATACTCCTCAAACTTTAGTTGGTCGAATTCATACTCAACTTCTTTGTCAACCAGGATCCGGATCTGTGGTTGCAGCACGACAGCTTCGGCAGTGAAGCTGTTGGCTCCCACTGTGGTCGCCAGTTTGTTTTCATCAAAAGTTATCATTTTCATTGTTGTCAAACCTGTTACACCATTTATCAATTACAAGTTCAAGCTGATCTTTTTATAAGATCTTCTTACAATGAGAAAAGTAAAGATTACAACTTTATGAAACAAAACGCAGCAGTAGTTTATCTCCTGTTGGTTTATGTGGGATCTTTGCCTATGCCGGGGACACGTTAGTCCGTGGACCGTCGTAGATCAGATCTGGTTGACAAGTGTAATTATGCTCTTGCTTCACAATGGAAACAATCGTAGTAGCGACAATCACGACCAAGCGAGATTGTGGCTCTTCTCGAGATCAAAACAAAGTTTGATCCGGAGGAAGGAGGGGGAGAGAATCTCAAATCTTTCGAAGGCTTTTTCTTTATGAAAAAGTTTGCCAAGATCTGCCAATTCTCCTCTGAAATTCGTGGTCTACTATTCAATTGGACAGCATCTCACCCTCAGATTTTAGATTCTCTCCAATGAAGACCTTGGGCTTCTATTTATAGGCTTTTGTCACCGTGTTTTCTGATAAGATTAAGTGTTTTGACGTTATCTGTAGTAAATAACCGCTCAACCGCACATAGGGATAACTTCAAATCAGTTGGGGAGGCCTTGGAACGAAAGAATCCTTAAAAAAACATTGAAATCCATGTTTGGGAGGTTTAGGAGGCCCATATAGTCGTGGTGACTCAGAGGTATGCGAGTCACCATTTGGTGACTCGGAGCTGTGCGAGTCACCATTTAGTGACTCGCATGGGTGCGAGTCTTCTGGCCAGTTGTTATGTTTTTTTTACTCTTTTGGCTGTTTGCATTTCCTTCGGTTCACTTGCTTTTCCCTTTATGCATGTTTCGTCAATTTGTTGACTTGTGCGCTTTTACCGATTTGCTTCATGCATTTCATCATCGTCAGATAAACTTCTTTGACTCGGATGATATCGTTCATCATGTTCTCTATGTCTTGAGTTGCGTGTGGGAACTCATAGGCAATTTTTGATGCCTACACACTCGATGGAGGATTTTGATGCCAAGTGATCAGTACTTAACACGCAAAGTTTGAAATTGCCAAACATTAGCGGAAAGGGTGTCGTGTTAGTGTTTTAACAATACGAGTGTTAAATGAACAAATACGGCGATGGTTTGAATGGATTTAACCGATAAGAATTTTGGTGGACTCACCGTCAATTGGTTTGATCAGTGAGGGATTTTGTGGTGAAAGATTATGAATTGTCAGACACCAGTGAGGTTTCTTGAGGGAAGATTGATTCATCAAAGTGGTCGAATCTCATCTCAACAAAACTATTCACGAAAGTTGGTGAATTTAATCTCGAAAATGAGATAGATTCCATCATTGAGGACATTTAGAGTCCAAACGGGGATTTCTTGCTTATTTCTTTTGTAACTATCGGGTTATCCCTAAGAATACCCCACATAGTATTCTTTTGGTAACTTCCCGTGACATGGATTATCCCAAACGTACTAATGGTAGTACTTTTTTTAGGAATTTTCCGTTTATCGGTATCATGAGCCGAGCGCCTTCCTTGGTAATAAGGCAATAAGCACTATTCGAGTAGACTTTCTCTACTACAAACGACCCCTCTCATTTGGGTTCAAATTTACCTTTCTTCTTGGAATTAAGTTTCATGGGCCGTCGGACGGCTAAGACCAAGTCTCCTTCTTTAAAACTCTATTGTCGAACTTTTTTATCAAAAGCTCGGGAAATTCTGGCTTGGTAGAACTTAATGTGCTGTTGAGCTTCTAAGCGCTTTTCGTCGAGCATCTCGAATTCTTTGAGATGTTTCTGATGTTGTTCTTTGGTTGTTAACTCTGTTGCAAGAGCGATCTGAAGAGATGGAATTTGAATTTCCAATGGAAGAACGGCTTCACAACTGTATACCAAAGAATATGGGGTCGATCCCATCGGCATGCAGACTATGGTACGATAGGCCCATAGAGCTGCGCCGAGCTTATCATCCCAATCTTGTTTATTAGTTTTCATGAGTTTTGATAAAAGCTTTATGATAGTCTTGTTAAAGGCCTCTGTTAACCCGTTTCCTGTGGGATTATAAGCTGTCGATGAGATGTCTTGAATTTTGAACTTCTCACAAAATTTGATGAAGGCGTTACTGACAAACTGGAGCTCATTGTCGTGTATGATTCTCCTTGAGACACCATATCGATAGATAATATGGTGCTTGATGAACGCAATCACGTTACTCGTCTTTACTTCTTTGAGCAGAATCGCTTCAACTCATTTGGAGAAGTAATCTATAATCGCTAGGATGAACCGATTGCCTTTGATGGATGGTGAAAAATAGGATCAACAATATTCATTCCCCAAGTTTCGAAAGGCCATGATGTGGGTGAAGGGTGCAAATGCTCCAGGGATTGGTGCATGTAATTCGCGTGTATTTGACACGCATGACACTTCCGTGCATACGCAACTACGTCTTTTATCATGGTGGGTAGAAATATCTCATTCTTCTGATGCGGTCATAAAGTTTGGGGCCAGGTTGGTGTGCGCCACAAACTCCTTCGTGTGTTTCCTTAAGGACTTCTTCAGCTTCTTTAGTTGATAAGTAACATAGTAGCAAACCATCGTACCCTCGACGATATAGCGTTCGACTCTCTGTATTATAGTAGAACCTTGGCGCTCTCCGTCGGATTGAGTCCCTTTCTTTCACGTCTTCTGGTAAAATCCCGTGTAAGACATAATCAATGATAGGGAAACGCTAATCTCGTGGTTCGAACTCAACTTGCATTGAATGTACTTCTTTAGTATCCTCTTCTCCGTCGTCAACATCGTAGATTGGTACGAAGAGCTGGTGAGTTCTTACCATAACGAATTGTTCCATTTCTAGAGGCTGCGCCAGGGATACTACTAATACTACTAATGCGTCTGCATAGGCATTCTATAAGCATGGAATGCATTCGATGAAGAATCCTTCAAACGATTCTGCCATCTCAATGGCCATCTTATGGTAGGGTATCAAATCATATTTTCTGACCTCATACTCTCCTTGAATCTGTTTAACTACTAGTTAAGAGTCACCGAAAGCTTCAACGTACTTGACCCCCAGCTTTTTAGTAAAGCTGAGTCTAATAAGCAGCGCGTTATACTTGGGTACATTGTTTGAGCACGGCTCGATCAGCGAGTAAGCTCGATTCCCGGGGAAACTAAGACAACTCTAACTCCGGAGGAAATCTTAGAACATCCAGGAGCACTTGCTATATTAGTTGCTCGAGAAGCACCATCGAAGTACAAATGCCATACCTGTTGATGGAAAGTTATATTGGCTTCGTGGGTTTCATCCGACAGATCATCGTATACTTTGGCGGTATCCGTAGTTGGGTTAGCTACCAGGAGATCACAAATAGCTTGTCCTTTAACCGACTTTTGTTGTTTAAAGTATAGGTCGTATTGGGACAGAAGCAGAACCCACTTTGCTAACCGCCAATTCATGAAAGCGGGCCGCATCATGAATACTCGGACTGGGTTAACATTGGAAATAACGTAAATAGTCTGTCCTACCAAGTAGTGTCGCATCTTTTGAATTGCGAATACCACTGTGAGACACTCCCTTTCAATCATTGGATATCGGGATTCGGCACCTACAAGGGTCCGGCTCAAGTAATATACTGCCTGTTCGTGACCGTTATGATCGTCTTGTGCAAGTAATGCACTTAATGAGTGGCTCGTCGCCTTAACATAAATCAAGAACGGTTTTCCTGATTTCGGTGCAATGAGTACAGGGGGTTTTGAGAGATATTCTTTAATATTCTCAAATGCTTTTTGACAAGCATCGTCCCATACGAATGATACGCCCTTCTTTGTGAGCTTGGAGAATGGTTGACATTCCCCGAAAGGTTCTCGATGAACTGACGGATATAAGCCAACCGTCCTTGTAATCCTCTGAGTTCTTTAAGGTTTCTTGGGGGTTGCAACTCATTAATTGCCTTCACTTTATCAAGGTCAATGTAAATACCCTTAGTGGTGACGACGAATCTAAGGAATTTGCCGTTGGATATTCCGAGAAAAGATTTGGTAGTATTAATTTTCAATTAATGAGTCCGCATCAGGTCGAACATCGTCTTCAAGTCTTTGATGTGGTCATTCTTGTCATGACTTTTCACAACTTGATCATCCACATAGCATTCGACAGTCTTTCGAAGATGCTCCTGGAAAATCTTTGACATAGCTCTCTGATATGTGGCACCTGTGTTCTTTAAGCCGAAGGGCATAACCGTGTAGCAGAAAACACCTAGGGGTATTCTGAACGCAGTATGCTTTTTATCATTTGGATACATCTTTATCTGATTATAACCAGAAAATCCGTCCATGAAGGACATTCTCTCAAACCCACACGTATTATCGATAATGACATCCGTGATGGGAAGAGGGAAATCGTCTTTCTGGCATGCGGTGTTAATATCTCTGAAATCGATACAGATCATGATCTTCCTATTATTCTTAAGGACCGGGATAATATTAGCAAGCCATTCAGGATGTTGCTCCTTGTAGGCATATAAAATTGCTTATAGGTCCCTTGACATGGTTCAACACGAATTAATGAACCATCAGGCGACGTATCTAAGCACGAACGTCAATCCACAACACCGAAGCCAAGTGACACGCAACGAAGCGGATTAATAAGGCTACGAAGCTAACAAACCGCACGTGAACGACGGAATGAATCCACTCGCGTGCGGAATCAAATCAACGGTCCAGAGAGTCAACGAGTCATCCAACCATATAACGGATTCGAACTCAGACACCAAAGCCGATTTACTGCCTAATCGGGATCCAGACTTCCAAATCAGGAATCAAGTCAACAAATCAATTTCAGACCAATCAACCGCATAACCGAATCACAGACGAAGCGGATACAAGGACCGAAACAACCGAACGACGGACGCAAAGCCCGGAGTGGCTCGGCCAAGGCCGAGCCACCCTGGGGTGGCTCGGTGGACGCCAAGATCTGTGCCAAATGCACAGATCTGGTTGCCTATAAATAGGCGGGGTCATTCATCATTTTGGAGGACTTTTGGAAGAACTTTTGGAGAGCCGAAACTCTGCCGGATTGAGACCTCATCTTGGAGTTTTTTGAAGGCTTGAAGACTTGGACATTCAGATCTGATTCTTGGCGAGCACCCGCATCACAAAAGGCAGGAGTTCGAGGGGATCGAGATCTCATATCTACGTTGTTACACTCCGGATCAAAGCTTGGTCTTTGATCCCGAGATTCGAGCGATTGTTTCCTTGGTGAAATAATCCCTCCGGCTATTATTTCCTTGGTGAAATAATACCCGTTATACTGCGTAGATCTGTTCGGATCTAGATCGCGCGGTGGTCCACGGCAAACAACCCCGGCGCAGGCAAACAACCCACCAAAGCGAGTGACCGAATAACAGGAGCTCGCGATTTGTTCACAAGGAGAAAAAGTTGTAATTTTTAATTTTCTTTATTTTTGATTTTCATTGTAACCGGATCTAAAAAAGACCGGATCTTCTGTAACCGAAAAACTGTTATTTAAGATAGCAATGGAATCGATGAAGAAAGCAACGAATTTTCCAGCGAACAATCTGGCGACCACAGTGGGAGCCACCGATCTCGCTGCCGAGATCGGAGCGTCGCAGCCGCGGATCTAGATCCCGGTCGTGGAGGAGGTCGAGTATGAGTTCGACCAGCAGAAGTACGAGGAGTACGTGTCCTCGTCCGGATCAACCTCCCCCCATAAGTCCAAGAAATTCCAGAAGTTCTCCTCCAGGAGAAAAGTCCGTTGGTGCGAAGAAGTTGAAGCCACCAACGACAACCTCACCCCGATCGACGCCGAAGTTGCGTCGGGTGAAGTCGTCCAAGAAATTCCAGAAGTTCTCCTCTAGGAGAAAAGTCCGTTGGTGCGAAGAAGTTGAAGCCACCAACGACAACCTCACCCCGATCGACGCCGAAGTTGCATCGGGTGAAGTCCCATCGGCCTCTAAACAGGTCAAATCCGCCATCGAAAGCGTGGTGACTCTCTCTAAGAGAGCCCGTCAGAGGCAGCGTCAACGCCTCGCGAAGCAATTCGCCAAGGCCATGGAGTCCGTTGACGGGGTCCGCTAC
>NC_033801.1:57234540-57263391 GCF_001876935.1 Asparagus officinalis
TAACATGGGCGACGAGGCCAACCCAAAGCCTATATTCATCAGCGATAGTCTTCCCTCAAATGAGAAGGACGAATTAATTGCTCTCATCAGGGAATATATTGACATCTTCGCTTGGAACTATGAAGACATGCCAGGGCTCGACCCCAATGTGGCAATTCACCGCCTCGATATCAAGTCGAATGCCAAACCTGTCAAACAACAGCAAAGACGGTTTCATCCGCAGATTATGGAAGCCATTAAGGGAGGGTAAGACGAATCAGGATTTATCCGAGAGGAGCAACATCCAGACTGGCTAGCCAACATTGTTCCAGTCATGAAGAAGAACGGTAAAATCAGGATTTGCATCGATTTCAGGGACCTGAATACAGCATGTCCAAAAGACGACTTTCCTCTCCCAATCACAGATGTCATTATCGACAATATGTGCGGGTTTGAGAGAATGTCTTTAATGGATGGCTTTTCAGGATATAACCAAATCAAGATGCACCCAGATGACGAGAGCTAAAACGAGGTATTAGCTCTTCTTAGTATCAACGCTAAAGGCTAATACTAAGGAAAGAAGGGGGAAATAGGGTGATGAAGGCTGATGTCGACCTCTCCTCCTTGGTTGAAGCGCTCGGTCACTCTTTGCTGCAGCAGGGCTTTGCCAAGGCTCTCCAAAAAATCCTCCTCTCAAAAGCAAGGCCCAAGGGGGCTATTTATAGGTTCTAGGAGGGGTCTAGGGGGGTCTAGGGGGTGTGGACACCCCTTGGTGTCTCGGCCAGGCCGAGACACCCTTGGGGTGTCTCGGCCATGGCCTGTGAATAGTGCCGGGTTTCCCGATTGGTCCGGGTCTTCGTGGTTCCGAAGTCCTATCCGCTCATGTAACTCGTCGATTCACTTCAGTCGTTCGTCGACGTCAATTGAACTCCTGTGGATTGGATGGTGATGTTCATCATCGCTTTCTAACACTGAACCGTTCGTGGAGACCTATAGGCAATTTTCGATGCCTACATTGATCTACCTCAAGGCGATGAACCATTCGATAAGTGCTTTACTAGCACAAGACGATGATAATGGTCACGAACAGGCAGTCTATTACCTAAGTCGGACCTTGATAGGCGCCGAGTCTCGATATCCTATGATTAAGAAAGAATGCCTTGCATTAGTATTCGCAATGCAAAAGATGCAGCATTATTTGGTAGGACAGACGGTTTACGTCATTTCCAACGTTAATCCAGTACGGGTGTTTATGACGCAACCGGCCTCTATGAATTGGCGTTTAGCGAAGTGGGCCCTTCTCTTGTCCCAGTACGATTTGCACTTCAAATAGCAGAAGTCGATCAAAGGACAAGCAATTTGTGATCTTTTGGCGGCAAACCCGACAACGGATACGACAGAAGTATATGATGACTTGCCTGATGAAACCCACGAGGTTAACACTACATCGCACCAACAAGTATGGCAATTATACTTCGATGGTGCTTCGAGAGCAGTGAATAGGGTAATAACCCCCGGATGTCCTAAAGTCTCCTCTGGAGTTGGAGTGGTCTTAATTTCCCCGGGGAAGCATGTGATGCCTCGGGCTTATTAATTGACTAATCCTTGTTCCAACAACGTAGCTGAGTACAACACGCTTCTCATTGGACTCAGTTTCGCCAAAGAGCCGGGGGTCGAATATCTCGAAGCTTTTGGAGACTCTCAATTGATAGTCAACCAAGTCCGCGGAGAATATGAAGTCAGGAATCAAGACCTGATCCCATACCACCAGGAGGCCATCAAGATAGCAGAGTCTTTCGAAGAATTCTTTATTGAATACATCCCTCGTCTCCAGAACGCTTATGCGGATGCACTGGCAGCACTAGCGGTATCTCTGGCGCAACCTCCCAAAACGAAACTATTAGTCACGGTAAGGACGCATCAACTCTGCATACCCATATACGATATGGACATTGAAGAGGAAGATGATAGAAACATGAACACCAAGGAGGTGAATTCAACCCAAATTGGGTCTGAGTCCCGAGATTGGCGTTTTCCTATCATTGACTACGTCCAATATGGTATTTTGCCAGAGGATATAAAAGAAAGAGAATCAATCCGCCGAAGAGCGCCAAGATTCTTCTATAATACTGAGACCCACACGTTATACCGTAGAGGGTACGATGGTTTGTTACTCCGATGCCTTTCGAACAAGGAAGCAGAAGAAGTTCTTAAGGAAGCACACGAAGGAGAATGTGGTGCGCATCAGCTCGGTCCCAAACTGTATGATCGCATCAGGAGAATGGGATATTATTGGCCAATAATGGTTCGTGATGCAATCGAATACGCCCGAGAATGTCATGCTTGTCAAATACATGCGAATTATATGCACCAACCACCAGAGCAGTTGCATACGTCAACCATGTCTTGGCCGTTCGAGACATGGGGTATGGACATTGTCGGTCCTATTTTTCCCCCATCAGTCAAAGGTGATCGATTCATCCTCGCAATCACGGATTACTTTTCAAAGTGGGCCGAAGCGATTCCGCTTAGAGAAGTGAAGACGAACAACGTCATCAATTTCATCAAACATCATGTCATATACCGACACGGCGTGCCAAGAAGCATCATTCATGACAACGGTCCACAATTCATAAGCAACGCCTTCGTCAGGTTTTGTGACAAGTTCAAAATTGAAGATGTTTCGTCAACAGCTTACTATCCCGCTGCGAATGGATTAGCTGAGGCGTTTAACAAGACGATCATTAAGATCCTGTCAAAGCTCGTAAAGACCAATAAACGAGACTGGGACGATAAACTCGGTGAAGCACTCTGGGCTTATCGCACCACCATACGCACACCTACAGGGGCCACCCCATATTCGTTGGTATACGGATGTAAAGCTGTGCTACCATTGGAGATTCAAATCCCGTCCCTTCGGATCGTTCTCGCAACCGAGATGACGACAGAAGAACAACATCAAAAACATCTCGAAGAACTCGAGAGGTTGGATGAAAAGCGCTTGGAGGCTCAACAACACATTGAGTTTTATCAAGCCCGAATATCCAGGGCCTTTAATAAAAGAGTCCGACAGAGAAGCTTCAAAGAAGGAGATCTGGTCCTCACTGCTCGCCGACCGATAATCCTCAACTCCAAGAAGAAAGGTAAATTCGAACACAAATGGGAAGGACCGTTTGTAATAGACACGGTCTACTCAAACGGCGCATATCGCCTAATTACTCAAGAAGGCACTAATTGATGCCAATAAATGGGAAGTTCCTGAAAAAGTACTATCCTTAGTACATTCAGGATAACCCATTTACCGGGAAGTTCCTTGAAGAATATTACACTTAATATTCTAGAGGACAACCCAAAATAATTTTCACCACCAAAATCCCTCACTGATCAATTTCAATTGACAGTGGGCCCACCAAAAATGTCTTTCTGGTCTAAACCACCAGCAAACTCCCCTCTTGATTCCTTTCATGAACAAGAGGTCCACTTTCAGTTCGGAGTCCCCTTTCGATAAATGAAAGAACTTCTTTCTTTTTCTCTTTGGTTAAGCCTTTTCATGGTTATAACCGGAGTTGAAATTTTACTTCGATAAACGAAGAACTCATCTTTAGTTTAGATAACCAATCCTATAAAAGGTAACTTTATCTAGATCTTCCAGATTCTCGGGGTGGAGATCCCACTTCTAGTTTCTTTCGCGCTGAAAATAGAATATAAAATTCTTCCTTTCCAGAATCAAGGAATAGAATATAAAATTCTTCTTTCCTTGCATTTGGGTTCGCCTTCACCCTAAAAGAAGACCGGGAAAATAGAATATAAAATTCTTCCTTTCCCGCACCGATCTTTTTCAAAATTTATCAAACTAGGATTCATCCTAGGAAGTTTATCCCGAATCCTAAGCAGGAATAAGTCTGCACCGAACACGCGCTACCGGTTTAGTCTTTTTCCATAGAAAAAGATACCAGAGTTCGATTCTGGGGTATTTTATCCTGAAACCTAAGCAAGGATAAGTCTGCGGTTAACTCGCGCTGTCGGTTAGTTCTTAACCGTTAAATAGAACACCCGTTCACATATTCAACATTGTGGCAGGTTGTTATTAATAACATCGAAATCCATGCCTCACACGCATGGGGAATTTCATCCTGAATCCTAAGAAAGGATATGCCGACGCCTAACACGCGTCGCCGGTTTAGTTGTTCTCCGTGGAAAAAAGACACCAGATTTCGATTCTGGGGTATCTTATCCCGAAGCCTAAGTAGGGATGAGTCAGCGTCTAATACACGTTGCTGGGTAGCCTATTCCCATAACAATGGCGAAGTCTACGTATTCGAAGTCGTAGCAGCAAAGTCTAGGGGAATTCACTCTCTTAGCACAACGTTACATGCGAAACGGATTTAGACAATTCGCATGCTAGCCCGACTCAAACGGTAGTCGGTAAAGGCTAATCAAATCCGTTAAAGGCTGGGGGTTAGCCAAAAATCCTAAAGTCAACACCTAACACGTATCGCCGGGTAGCCTATTCCCGTAACAATGGCGGAGTCTATGTATTCGACATCATAGCACAAAGTCTAAGAGAATTCACTCTCTTAGCACAACGTTACATGCGGAACGGATTTAGACAATCCGCATGCTAGCCCGATTCAAACGGTGGTAGTTGGTAAAGGTTTATCAAACCCGTTGATGGCTGAGGGTTTGCCAAAAATCCTGTAAGTATTATGACCGTTGGGTTCACAATCAATAGAGAAACATAATGATAAAAAGAGGAGTGCGCTAAAGAAAAGACTTTGTTTTATTAATAAAATCAAACCAAGTGGAGATACAAGAAAACGTCAAATCAGATCTAACAAACTAAAGGAAGCAATTTAAGCCTTAACAGCGGCAAGTTTCTCGGCGTGTTCCGCTCGAACCCTCTCCTCTTCTTCCTTCTGAAGCTTGGCATAAGCAAGAATGGCGGCAGCGTCGGCAGTTACGTCTTCTCGGCGCAACGCGTGAAGAACCTCTAGCTCTCCTCTATAAACATTTTGAACTCTGGTGCTCTCGAGCTCAAAATCTTTTAGAGTCCTCTCCCCTTGGACGGTCCTAATCCCCGTACTATCAGCAATGTTGTTATAAGCATCCATCTTAGTCCGCAGACGACGTTGCCGTTCGTACAAGTTCGCAATGATGATTTCTTGCTCCGATATGCGTCTCGCTCGGGCCTTACGCTCTTGCGTCCTCTGAATCTGAGCATCGATCATAAGCGGCGTGGCCTCATCATGTGGGTCGGAGTATACTAGCTCTTCCAAACGATACATGAGTTCCTCTAAGCAAGTCAACCTTGACTCACATCGTCTAGCTAGCCGGATGCCACCTATACGCCGAATGTCTTTAAGACTATCTGCTATGATAGGGAGCAAATCATAAAATCTTCCCTGTCCAAAACTAATGGCGGTGGCCGTTTGTTGCATAACTTTCTCTAATTCTTGGAGGATGCCCTGTACGGATTCGGAGACCGGGAGGACAGATTCTTGGCTAGGCATAATTGCAGCAATGGGATCCTCTTCTTCATCGTCGGATATTAGGATGATTTTGGGTCTCACCATCCTCCTATTGCGGGAATTCAATCGAGAAATTGGACCGATAGCCTGCCTGGCGGAAACCGAAGAGAAAACCTCCTCACCACGACCAGTAGTAACATGAGAAGAGAGACTGTCTGTAGGGAACCCGACTGCAACAAAACAAAGATAGAATCAGAAAAGCATAATGCAGCGTCAAAACGCCCCCTTTACTTATTATGAGATATGGTTTTGACTAAGCAAAACCCATCTTGAAAGCGTCGATCCTCACCAAGGAGAACAAAATGGGGAAAAAGGACTAATTTGCAAATTTCTGAGAGAAAAAGGGCTAATTTGTAAATTTCCGGATATGCCAAAAATAGCTCACCAACGTACGAGGGCAGCGCGCCATCGGCCGACGCAGTAGGGGATTGATCTCTTGGGGTATACGACATGGTGACCTGCAAAGTAAATCAGAGGATTAGATCCAGAAAAAATTTCCCCTTTTTATTGCAATTTTACCCCCTGAAAGAGGAGCTCGAGGCGCCAAATCATAATCCTAACCCTCACATGCGATCCCACAAGTTCATAAATTGAGTTAAGCATGAAAAATGCTAAAATTATGGAGGATATACCTGAAAGAAAGCTCGAGGATCCTCAGATCTTGAAAGAGGCTCGAACCACGTGCTCGAGGGGCCTGAGAGAATTTTTTATTTGGAGATTTTTGAGGGATTTTTCAGTCTAAGATCCAAAGGAAGGATGGATCTAGGGTATTTATGAAGTTTTGAGGGAGAAAGGATGCAAGAAGGAAGAGAAAAGCAAAAATTAGGGCATGGGGGTGGCCGGCCCTAGAGACCCCTTTTATAATGTGAACCAGCCTTGAACCAGACCGGACCAGGTTGAACCAGACCAGACCAGTCCAAATCAGTTCAAAAGAGGCTGAACCAGACCAAACCAGACTGAACCAGGCCAAACCAGACTGAACCAGACCAGACCATAATGAACCAGTCTGAACCAGTCTTGAACTAGTCCTGAACCAGCCTTGAACTAGGGTGAACCAATCCTGAACCAGGTTGAACCAGTTTGAACCAGATTTGAACCAGAATTCAAATTGAAGCTGAATCGAGCATCAAAACAACTTCAAATCAACCGAGGGTTCAATCCTTTGTTTAATTTTGCCCCTCCCACACGTTCGGAAGGGTTGGAAGATTTTTTGAGCCTAATTACTGCCTTTTTTGGGTCAATATCATGCCGGTTCAGCTCATTATTAGGCTGGTTCAACTCATTCGAACAAGAAAAATACTCCAATGAGGTATACGAGTATAAACTATTTCCTATTTTTGGTTGAGAAGTTTCTGGAGAATATTTTTTTAAAAATATTCTTAAGGATAACTCAACAACACTACGCCGGACAATGCGTTGCAAAATAAAGACTCAACGCCAACAATCGATGGTCAGTTCTATGTTGAACCAACAAACTCGAGCTAAAAAGTCAGAAAATCGAGAATCGACTTCAAATTCAAAATTCCGACAGACGGTCAGACAATAAATGCAGCACCGGAACCCTTACAGACATTCGACAAAGCACCGAATAGCCTGAAGGAATCAAGAACAGAGGAATCAAGAATGGAAGCCACTCCAAATATCCCGTCGTAACCAATCGAAGGATGGGACAATCATATCCAAAGTATTCCAGACTTTTCTATAAAAGAACGAGGCTGAAATACTTTGGAGGGGGTATCTGTAGGCGTATAAAACTGCCTATAGGTCCCTTAACACAGCTCGACGACGCCGATTCGACCATCAGACGACGTATCCAAACACGACTGGTAGTCCACAACACCGAAGCCAAGCTATACGCGACGAAGCGGATTAACGAGGCTACGAAGCTAATGAACCGCACGCAAATAACAGAATAAATCCACTCGCGTGCGGAATCAAGCTAACGGGTTGAAGAGTCAACGGGTCATCCAACCAAGGGCGGGCTCGGACGAATCACGATCGAATCAAGATCAGTTTCGGACTCGAACTCAGAAGTGGATTTACTACCAAATCAGGAATCGGATTTACTGCCAAATCAGGTCAACGAATCAGAGTCTAAGTCAACCGAATCACGGACAGAACCGAAAAACCACGAGACCGAAAAACGACGGAACCCAAATACCTATAGGGGCTCGGCCAAAACCGAGCCACCTATAGGTGGCTCGGCCACCTTGAGGTGGCTCGGTGTGTCGGCCACCTGTGCGCGGGCACAGTTCAGATGGCCTATAAATAGAGGGCTTGGTTCATTTGTTCAGAGGTTGGAATTTTTGGAGGCGAAGCTCTGCTGGATTCAAGGCTTAGAACTTAAAAAGATTGAAGCTTTGGGACTTTGAGGACTTGCTCTTTCAGATCCGGTGCTCGGCGATCGTCAACGCCAAATAAGGTAAGAGTTCGAGAGGAACCGAATCTCAGATCTACGTAGTCATCCTCCGGATCAAAGCTTGGCCTTTGATCCCGAGAACTAAAGGCTACTATTTCCTTGGCGAAATAGTACCCTCGGCTATTATTTCCTTGGCGAAATAATACCCGTCATACTGCGTAGATCTGACCGGATCTAGATCACGCGGTGGTCCACGAATAAACCCCGGCGCAGGCAAAGAACCCACAAAAGCGAGTGACCGCAAAACAGGAGCTCGCGATTCGTTCGAAAGAGAAAAGTTGTAATTTTTATTTCTTTTTGTGATCTCGTTGTAACCGGATCTTATAAAAAGACCGGATCTTTGTAACCGATAAATTGTTAACAAAGTGAGCAATGAAATCAATGAAGAAAGCTACGATTTTTCCCGCGAACATGAATCATCGGCCCATGGCACGGACAGCGGAGAAGAAGCTGATAACGAAGCCGGATTTGATTACAATGGAGGTTATGTTTTAAATGACATTGTACCCTTTGTAATCAACCTTGATGATGAACAATCATCAGATGGCGGTTGTAACTGGCAACTTGCTGATAATGAAATAAATGATGATTTAGAGTACTCACTGTATCTTGATGATATGTTAAAAGAATTGTACGATAATCTCGATTTATGTATGCCGCTTCGATCATCCTATGTAGCAAAGGAACGCCTCCAGCATTCTTTCGGAACAACCCTGGTCATTCCGAACAGAATAGGAGGCGCAAAAGAAGTGATTTACTGTAAAGGAAAAAGCTCTCCATTACCAGATCATTTCTTAAGGGAAAATGACAATGATGACAAACCTGGTCGGCATTTGTCTAAGTACAGTCCGGAAGCGCGCAAGCTCATGGAAAAATAGGGATATGATTTCACACTCGGAGAAGGTTTATACTTCGATCGAGGTCCTCGTATTCCAGCCAAAGCAGCATATGTACCAAAAGGGAAACCGGATAACTATTATAAATACAAACGAGGTTTAGGGTATGAATCTTCTTCAGAAGACGAATGTTGCTGGTTAATCAATGACCAATCATCCGGGCAATACAAAGATGAATATCCGTCAGATCCCTCAGGATGGGATTCCGATACAAGTCTGGGGGAAGCATTCAAAGCCCTAATGGCAAACATGGCTACAGTTGATCCATCCACAATGGAAGACGACGATCAAATGCCAACATGGGAAGACCCGTGGGTCCATCACCTAAACATGCAGTATGGTGATAGATTCGAACAGAGAGAACCACCCACTGAAGATAAAATAGTCCAAGTTAACATGGGTGACGAGGCCAATCCAAAGCCCATATTCATCAGTGATAGCCTTCCCCCAAATGAGAAGGAGGAGTTAATTGCTCTCATCAGGGAGTATATTGATGTCTTCGCTTGGAACTATGAAGATATGCCAGGGCTCGACCCCAATGTGGCAATGCACTGCCTCGATATCAAGCCGGATGCTAAACCTGTCAAACAATAGCAAAGACGGTTTCGTCCGCAGATTATGGAAGCCATTGAGGCAGAGGTTATGAAGTTAATCGATTCGGGATTTATCCGAGAGGAGCAACATCTAGATTGGTTAGCCAATATCGTTCCAGTCATGAAGAAGAACAGTAAAATCAGGATTTGCATCGACTTCAGGGATTGGTTAGCCAATATCGTTCCAGTCATGAAGAAGAACAGTAAAATCAGGATTTGCATCGACTTCAGGGATCTAAATACGACATGTCCAAAAGATGACTTTCCTCTCCCAATCACGGACGTCATTATCGACAATACGTGCGGATTTGAGAGAATGTCTTTTATGGATGGTTTTTCGGGATATAACCAAATCAAAATGCACCCCGATGACGAGAAGCATACAGCGTTCAGAACGCCCCTTGGTGTCTTTTGCTACACAATGATGCCTTTCGGTCTAAAGAATGCAGGCGCCACATACCAGCGAGCAATGACTAAGATTTTCCAAGAACATCTCAGGAAAACAGTTGAGTGCTACGTTGATGATTTAGTGGTAAAAAGCCGTAACAAAAAAGATCACATCAAGGACTTGAAGACGATGTTCGATCTCATGAGGAGTCATCAATTGAAGATGAACCCCATTAAATCATTCCTTGGAATGTCCAGCGGAAAATTCCTTGGATTCGTTGTCACCACTAAAGGTATACATATCGATCCTGATAAAGTGAAGACGATACATGAACTGCAACCCCCTAGAAATTTAAGAGAGCTCAGAGGATTGCAAGGGCGGTTAGCTTACATCCGGCGGTTCATCTTAAACCTTTCTGGGAAATGCCAACCATTTTCTAAATTAAACAAGAAAGGGGTGTCATTTGTTTGGGACGACGCCTGCCAAAAAGCATTCGAAGATATCAAAACATATCTGACGAATCCTCCTGTTCTCGTCGCACCAAAATCAGGTAGACCGTTCTTGATTTATCTCAAGGCGATGAACCACTCGATAAGTGCTTTACTAGCACAGGACGATGATAATGGTCACGAACAGGCAGTCTATTACCTAAGTCGGACCTTGATAGGCGCCGAGTCTCGATATCCGATGATAGAGAAAGAATGCCTCGCATTGGTGTTCGCAATGCAAAAGATGCGGCATTACCTGGTTGGACAGACGATTTACGTCATTTCTAACGTTAATCTAGTACCGGTATTTATGACGCAACCAGCCTCTATGAATTGGGGGTTAGCGAAGTGGGTTCTTCTATTGTCCCAATACGATTTGCACTTCAAACAGCAGAAGTCGATCAAAGGACAGGCGATTTGTGATCTTTTGGCGGCAAACCCGACAATGGATACGGCAGAAGTATATGATGACTTGCCAGATGAAACCCACGAGGTTAACACTACATCGCATCAACAAGTATGGCAATTATATTTCGATGGTGCTTCGAGGGCAGTTAATAGGGTAATCACCCCAGGATGTTCTACAGTCTCCTCCGGAGTTGGAGTAGTCTTGATTTCCCCGGGGAAGCATGTGATGCCTCGGGCTTATTCATTGACTAGTCCTTGTTCTAATAACGTAGCTGAGTACAACGCGCTTCTCATTAGACTCAGTTTCCCCAAAGAGCTGGGGGGTCGAATATCTCGAAGCCTTTGGGGATTCTCAATTGATAGTCAACCAAGTCCGTGGAGAGTATGAAGTCAGGAACCAAGACCTGATCCCGTACCACCAGGAGGCCATCAAAATGGCAGAATCTTTTGAAGAATTCTTTATTGAATACATCCCTCGTCTCCAGAACGCTTATGCGGATGCACTAGCAGCACTAGCGGTATCACTGGCGCAGCCTCCCGAAACATCAGCCCGGTCCCAAACTATATGATCGTATCAGGAGAATGGGATATTTCTGGCCAACGATGGTTCGTGATGCAATCGAATACGCCCGAGAATGTCATGCCTGTCAAGTACATGCAAATTATATGCATCAACCACCAGAGCAGTTGCACATGTCAACCACGTCTTGGCCGTTCGAGACATGGGGAATGGACATTGTCGGTCCTATTTTTCCCCCTTCAGTCAAAGGTGATCGATTCATCCTCGCCATCACGGATTACTTTTCAAAGTGGGCTGAAGCGATTCCGCTTAGAGAAGTAAAGACAAACAAGGTCATCAATTTCATCAAGCATTATGTCATATACAGACACGGCGTGCCAAGACGGATCATTCATGACAACGGTCCACAGTTCATAAGCAACGCTTTCATCAGGTTTTGTGACAAATTCAAAATTGAAGATGTTTCGTCGACAGCTTATTATCCCGCTGCGAATGGATTAGCTGAGGCGTTCAACAAAATGATTATCAAGATCCTGTCAAAGCTCGTGAAGTCCAATAAACGAGACTGGGATGATAAACTCAGTGAAGCACTCTGGGCTTATCGCACCACCATACGCACACCTACGGGAGCTACCCCATATTCGTTGGTATACGGATGTGAAGCTGTGCTACCATTGGAGATCCAAATCCCATCCCTTCGGATCGCTCTCGCAACCGAGATGACGACAGAAGAACAACATCAAAAACGTCTCGAAGAACTCGAGAGGTTGGATGAAAAGCGCTTGGAGGCTTAGCAACACATTGAGTTTTATCAAGCCAGGATATCTAGGGCTTTTAACAAAAGAGTCCGACAGAGAAGCTTCAAGGAAGGAGATCTGGTCCTCGCTGCTCACCGACCGATAATCCTCAACTCCAAGAAGAAAGGTAAATTCGAACCCAAATGGGAAGGGCCGTTTGTGATAGACACAGTCCACTCAAACGGCGCATATCGCCTAATTACTCAAGAAGGCACTAGGCAATTAATGCCAATAAATGGAAAGTTCCTGAAAAAGTACTATCCCTAGTACATTCAGGATAACTCATTTATCGGGAAGTTCCTTGAAGAGTATTACACCTAATATTCTAGAGGATAACCCAAAATTATTTTCACCACCAAAATCCCTCACTGATCAATTTCAATTGACAGTGGGTCCACCAAAAGTGTCTTTCTTCCCCTCTTGATTCTTTTCATGAACAAGAGGTCCACTTTCAGTTCAGAGTCCCCTTTCGATAAACGAGAGAACTCCTTTCACTTTCTCTTTGGTTAAGCCTTCTCATGGTTATAACCGAAGTTGAAATCCCACTTCGATAAACGAAGAACTCATCTTCCGATTAGATAACCAAACCAATCCTATAAAAGGTAAGTTTATCTAGATCTTCCAGATTCTCGAAGTGGAGATCCCACTTCTAGTTTCTTTTGCGCTGGAAATAGAATATAAAATTCTTCCTTTCTAGAATTAAGGAATAGAATATAAAATTCTTCCTTCCTTGTATACGGGTTCGTCTTCACCCTAAAAGAAGACCGGGAAATAGAATATAAAATTCTTCTTTTCCCGCACCGATCTTTTTCCGAAATTTATTAATTTAGGATTCATCCTAGGAAGTTTATCCTGAATCCTAAGCAGGGATAAGTCTGCGCCTAACACGCGCTGCCGGTTTAGTCTTTCTCTGAAGAAGAAGACACCAGAGTTCGATTCTGGGGTATTCTATCCCGAAACCTAAGCAGGGATAAGTCTGCGCTTAACCCGCGCTGCCGGTTAGTTCTTAACCGTTAAAAAGAACACCCATCCGCATATTCAACATTGTGGCAGGTTGTTACTAATAACACCAAAATCCATGCCTCACACGCATGGGGAATTTCATCCTGAATCCTAAGAAAGGATATGCCGGCGCCTAACACGCGTCCCGGTTTAGTCTTTTTCCATAGAAAGAGACACCAGAATTCGATTCTGGGGTATTTTATCCCGAAGCCTAAGTAGGGATAAGTCAGCGTCTAATACACGTTGCTGGGTAGCCTATTCCCATAACAATGGCGAAGTCTATGTATTCGAAATCATAGCACAAAGCCTCGGAGAATTCAATCTCTTAGCACAACGTTACATGCGGAACGGATTTAGACAATCCGCATGCTAGCCCGATTGTTACATGCGGAACGGATTTAGACAATCCGCATGCTAGCCCGACTCAAACGGTAGTCGGTAAAGGCTAAGCAAATCCGTTGAAGGCTGAGGGTTTGCCAAAAATCCTATAAGTATTATGGTCAATCATTTCAAACAGAATGACGAATCATAATAAAGATAAAGATAAAAACCAGTTCCACTAAGACAATCGAAAGTCAAAGTATTCAGCAAATAAAATCATACATCAAGCCCATGGCTAAAAATCTGCTGACTAAACTTAGACAGCTTCTCATCATAAGCTTGCCTAAGCTCGTCCTACAACTCGACTCTGATGGACTCTTCAGTCGCGGCTGAAGTCTTCACAGCAATCTTCTCCGCCTCAACCAGCTTCTGCTTCAGGGATGTCAACTCATCAGATAAAGAAGTGTGGGCTTGCTGATCCTGCACCTTCGTCATCTGAAGAATGCCCAAAGTCTCCTCCTTTTCACGGAGTACTCTTCTGAGCTGGTCTATCTCGGTCGCACAAGAGGCAATAGAAAGGTCAAGGTCGTCATGTGAAGATGATCTGGTAGCAAGGTTAGCCTTAACTCGGTCTATCCGGTCCCGCTGCACCTGAATCTCGAGCTCAGCAAAAAGCCGAGTATCACGCCATGCCTGTAAGCGAGTATCCAACTCGGCAGCAATGAATGAAGAGCCACCTGCATCCCGGAGCTCGCGAAACATCTGAAGCTCATGCTCTAGGCAGTCAAGGTCATCAACTATAGCCTTCGCCAGATCCGGGTATCCTGCGTCCCTTATTGAGTTTATCGTAGAATCAAGGAAAGGCTTAAACTGATGAAGGGAAAGTCCGCCATGGAAGAGTTTGCCAATCATAGCATTCACAAAGGAAAAGAAGGAGCGGACTTCAATGCAGATGACAATCTTCTCTGGGTCGCTGTCCGATAATAACTCCTTCACTAGGACATGAAGACGAGAAGAACGCCCTACACAAAAAGAAGAATCCGTCAAAAGCCTTGATGAGGAAATAAATTACATTTCTCAGTAGCTCAATTTATACCTTCTTCCCCTTGAGTCACTGGGGGTAGTTGAGGTGTAACGGCTGTGGGTGTATCAACCGGTGTAGTTGGTCTCACAGCCGGCTCAACAGGATCAGTCTCGACAAAAGCTCCTGTCAAATACAAAACAGAATTCTCAGATGCATCATATTATAGCTGCATTAGTCAAAAATTGGCTAGTCCTATAATTAACTTGGGAAGAGGCACGTACGTTCAAAAGAACCATCCTCGGGGTTCTTAGGGAATGTGGACTCAGGAAACATATCTCCAGGCAACTGGTCATCAATCTGAGGAGAGCCATACATGAAGTGGAGCATAGGAGTGTCCACAAGCAAGCCTTCCTCGTCAAAATCATCAGTCGAGAAATCTGACACAAGAGAATATAAGTACCAAAGAAGAATAAAGAGACTACAACCAATAGAAATGAGTTACCTCTTATAGGTGCGTTAGCCTCTTTATTCCCAAGATCCACGTTTGTCTCCTGCAAGTTATCTAAAGGAGCGAGAAGCACAGAGACAATTAGGGAATGCACAAATTCTGAATCATTCAACTCCTTTGTGTGCCATCTAAAAGATATATTGTCAATGGTAGATGTACCTGGATTCGCTGAATCGAGTCCTACATTGATATCCTCCCTAACGTCGGCAGCTTCTGCAGGCCTTTCTACCTGGTGCGGTGAGTCAGGCTCGCCAGAAGATACGTAATTAAGAGGAACAGGATCAGGACTCATCTCGCTCTCCCCACGCTCTCCTATATAGAGATGGAAAAGCATGAGTCGAAGTTCTGAATAATCAAGAGGATGGTTTACAGGGTAGATGTTACCTCCATCACTAGCAGGATCGTCACCAGCCAAATCCATATCAGATGCTCGCGAAGCGGGTAGATGTTACCTCCATCACTAGCAGGATCGTCACCGGCCAAATCCATATCAGATGCTCGCGAAGCTGCACACGGCTTGCGGGCTAATCTCTTCCGCCTAGCAGCAGAGACAACAATCGAAGGTCTCGCCTGGGGAGAAGGACGGAACTCTTCATCTTGGTCAGCCGTGGTCCCTGAAACATCAAACCATTGTCAGGCTTAATAATTCTGGAAGATAAAGGTGTTTGCATCGAAAATTGTTGTATTCATTGCTGTATTCATTACAACTTTAGTCGTTACAATGAAATTAAAAAGATTGTCTTTTTATAAGACCTTTACACAATGAAAACAAAAAGGTTACAACTCTCGTCAAAACAAACGCAGAGATCGTTTATCGGTCTTCTGCTTGCGTGGGTCTTTGGCCTGTGACGGGGCGTGAGTCAAAGTTCTGAATGATCAAGAGGCTGGTCTATAGGGTAGATGTTACCTCCATCACTAGCAGGATCGTCACCGGCCAAATCCATATCAGATGCTCGCGAGGCTGCACGCGGCTTGCGGGCTAATCTCTTCCGCCTAGCAGCAGGGACAACAATCGAAGGTCTCGCCTGGGGAGGAGGACAGAACTCTTCATCCTGGTCAGCTGTGGTCCCTGAAACATCAAACCATTGTCAGGTTTAATAATTCTGGAAGACAAAAAAAATAGATAGTTAACCTCGCTCGGAAAAGTCCTCGTAATCTTCAGGATCTCCGCCTGAAGCTTCGCCTACAGAATGGAAGACCTTCTTTCCCTCTTCATCAATCCGACGAGTCTTGTTCCGTATCCTTTGTGACCGAGCGTTTTCCCAAATCATACGAGAATCAACCTGAGAAGCTTCCTCGGCCTCTAGCTCTGCAATCGGCTTCACAGGGACAGTTTTATTAGCTGCTAACAACCACTTGCAGCTTAAGAAGGTGAGGTTCAACTGCCGCTCAGCACTCGGGAGACTGAACTTAGCACCAGTACAGCCCGTCACGGTCCACAACCATGCACGAAGACCGTCCACCAAACCGCCGTGGGTCCGAAGCTGCTGACGTGTATTCCCGACATAAAGCTGATCATAGCCAAACTGGCGAGCGAATCGGCAGGGTAGATATGGCTCTATGAAACACTGATTCCTCACCCGGAAAGTCAGATAACCCGGCCTAATGTTCACCAGCCAGTTAAAGCAGCCGATGTCCAAATGAGTCCGATACTCCCTCGGCCTCTCCTCATCAATCAGACACTCGCCGTATCGGCCGGAGAACTGCAGAAAGCAAGTGGAAAACGCCCAACACTTGTGGACCTGTAGCTGCTGTCTGATGTCAGGGAATCCTCGCCCCTCCCATTTGCCATTCTCAAGCAACTGTAGTAGGGGAACGGAGTGGTCTGTGGCGTTCGGTACCGACATCATATCAATTCTCAAGCAACTGTAGTAGGGGAACGGAGTGGTCTGTGGCGTTCGGTACCGACATCATATCAGAACGGTGAAGGACGAACCAGGCCATCAAATAAGTGTACGGAAACTCCACCTTAATAGTAGGAATCTGAGCCGGCGATTCACTCTCCTTCCGTGTAAAAGCACTAGAAATCTGTCGAAGCCCTCGATGAATGTTAGCCACCATCACCGGAAGAAGCGAAAGTTCCTTTTTGTAGGCAAGTTGAACCGCTGGGTAGAGCACTTCCAATCAATGGCAAGATATCACTAGACTGATATGGGACCACGCATTTCTTTAACCAGATAGCGAGGTAACCTGCAAGAAGGGTCATCGGCCGAATCGGTGTGGTCGCATGCCATAAGAATGATTTAAACTTGGTCCCTGTAGGAAAGCCACTCTCAGGACTACTAATGGTATAGGAATGAGCGTCAATCTTCTTCAGTAGACTATTCACCCCTGAAGGAGTGAGTGGTGCCAGCTCACAAATAGCCTCGCCAGAATTGCTCTCTAGATTTCTGAACAAATAACACGCAAACTGCCTCAGACTCACGTATGACTTAGTCCTCTTCGCTAAAGGCTCAGACTGCGCCAAAGTAATATGATAGTGACATGTGAGGTCCCATAAAGTCTCATAGCGGTCGGGCATGCGTTCCTTCAGCTGACTCAATTCATAGTTGGAGGGAAAGTATTCCTAATATAGCATCTGTCCCATGGGCAAACCAGAAATCCTGTGCATCTCATGGAGAGCCAAGCCCAACTCCCCTTGCCGGGTCAGAAAAGTATTCGAATCTGGAGTATAAAGCTCGCACAAAGCAAAGAAATGCTTCGCGCTAACAGGCAAACCATACATGGTGGCACGAACGGCTGCATACAGACCACAAGCGTGCAACTCCTCGCTCCATCGGCTCAAGACGTACTTCGTCATGCGAGTCCACCCAGCCATAAAATCTGTGACGCGTCGCAGGCATCTCCCGTCCTAGATCAGCGAGGCGATTCTTCAAAGTATAAGCAGAGGCAAGAAACTCGTTACGCGGCGGTGCATCCAGCCCCAATACTCCAGGACGCAATCCAGTAATATGACTCCTGCTCGAACCAGGAGCTGCCTGATGAGTGATGTAGCCACAGTGAACGCTCTCATGCTCCTCCGTTAAGCGCCACGACATCTCTCGTGTCACAGCCTGACGCCTGAGCTCAGTCAACGAATGATGCCGAGGAATCTTCGGCAAATATATGAAATCACAGCCTGACGCCTGAGCTCAGTCAACGAATGATGCCGAGGAATCTTCGGCAAATATATGAAACCACCGCCAGTTTTATGAAGCCACTACTCGGCATCAATAAACACTGCATCCGAATCTCTGACAGAGTCGCCAAATAAAAGTCGGTCTTCCTGAGAGGCTGAATAGAACTGGCATCCTTCATGAAAGGCGCATCTGTAATCAACTGTCGAAGAGCTCGATGTCCACCTTCCTTCACCACTTGGGCAACCTCTATCGACGTGCCCGAAGCAAACTGGGGAGTAACTGGAATAGGAGAAAAATCGTCGGAAGTCGAATAATACTCGCCACGACGCCCGTACACTGCATGAGATGAGAACGCTCCAGAAGGATATCCCACTGGAAATAAACAGTTAAACATCTGTTAGTCTCAATTATAAAAGGAAGTTGAACTCATCCTACGAACGGGTAAGATAGAGTCACTGCCTTATAAAGGGTGAGACGATTTGGCCACATTATGCACTTATAAGGTAAGATATATCAAAAAAACATATCCCTGCCTTATAAGGCACAATGCAGCGTCAAGACGCCCCCTTTATTTATTTTGAGATATGGTTTTGACCAAGCAAAAACCCATCTTTAAAGCGTCGATCCTCACCAAGGAGAATCAAGGCTCTTCCCGATTGCCTCACCAAGGAGAACAAAATGGGGATAAGGACTAATTTGTAAATATGCCAAAAAGGCTCACCAGCGTAAGAGGGAGGCGCGCCATCAGCCGACACGGTGGAGGATAGACCTCTCGCAATACGAGACATGGTGACCTGCAAAATAAATTAAGGGATCAGATCCAGAAAAAAGTTCCTCTTTTTATTGCAATTAAATCCCTCAAATTGCCAAATTCTACCCCCTGAAAGAGAAGCTCGAGGCGCCAAATCATAAACCCTAACCCTCATATGCAATCCCACAAATTCATGTACTAAATTAAACATGAAATATCCAAAAATTATGGAGGATTTACCTAAGGAAAACCTCGAGGATCTGACAAAAAATTAGACCTTGAAAGATGCTCGAACCACGTGCTCGAGGGGCCTGAGAGAAAATTTTATATGAAGATTTCTGAGGGATTTTTTAGCCTAAGATCAAAAGGAAGGATAGATCTAAGGCAATATGAAGATTTGAGGGAGAAAGGATGCACGAGGGAAGAGAAATCCAAAAAATAGGGCAAAAGGGGGGCCGGCCCTAGAGGAGGAGTAAAAAGAGGCTTTTATAGGTAAACCAGCCTTGAACCAGACCGGACCAGGTTGAACCAGACCAGACCAGTCCAAATCAGTTCAAAAGAGGCTGAACTAGGCCAAACCAGGCTGAACCAGGCCAAACCAGACTGAACCAGACCAGACCAGGATGAACCAGTCTGAACCAGTCTTGAACCAGTCCTGAACCAGCTTTGAACCAGGTTGAACTAGTCCTGAACCAGGTTGAACCAGTTTGAACCAGATTTGAACCAGAATTCAAATTGAAGCTGAATCGAGCATCGAAACGACTTCAAATCGACCGAGGGTCCAGTCCCTTGTCTATTCTTGCCTCTCCCACACATCCGGAAGGATCGGAGGATTTTTTGAGCATAATCACTGCCTTTTTTGGGTCATTAGTAGGCCGGTTCAGCTCATTCGGGCACGAAGAATACTCCAATAAGGTATACGAGTATAAACTATTCCCTATTTTTTTTTTTGTTGAGAAGTTCCTGGAGAATATTTTTCTAAAAATATTCTTAAGGATAACTCAATAACACTACGCCGGACAACGCGTCGCAAATAAAGACTCAACGCCAACAATCGAGGGTCAGTTCTATGTTGAACCAACAAGCATGAGCTAAAGATCAGAAAATCAGGAATCGACTTCAAGTTCAAAATCCGACAACGGCAGACAATAAATGCAGCACCGGAACCCTTACAGACATTCGACAAAGCACCGAATTGCCTAAAGGATTGAAGGAATTAAGAACAGAAGCCATTCCAAGGTCCCGCTACACCGACTGAAGGTTGGGGCAATCATATCCAAAGCATTCCAGACTCTTCTATAAAAGAACGAGGCTGAAATACTTTGGAGGGGGTATCTGTAGGCGTATAAAAATGCCTATAGGTCCCTTAGCATAGCTCAGCACGGTGATTCAACAAACCAACGAACCATCGGGCAACGTATCTAAACACGAGCGTTAGTCCGCAACACCAAAGCCAAGTGACACGCAACGAAGCGGATTAACGAGGCGACGATTTTAACGAATCGCACGCAAGCAACAGAATGCATCCATTCGCGTGCGGAATCAAACCAACGGCTCGGGGAGTCAACGAGTCATCCAACCATAGAACGGATTCGAACTCAAACACCAAGGCGGATTTACTGCCAAATTAGGATCCGGACACCAAATCAGAGTCCAGATCAACAATAAAACTTGGATAAACCGCAGAACCGGACAACGGACACAACGGCGCCACACCCGGGCGACTCGGCCAAAGCCGAACCACCCAGGTGGCTCGGCTAAAGCCGAGCCACCAAGGGGTGGCTCGGCCATGACCGAGCCACCCCATGGTGTTGAAGACTTGGACATTCAGATCTGGTTCTTGGCGAGCATCCACGTCACAAAAGGCAGGAGTTCGAGAGAGAAAATCAGATCTGAGATCTACACGAGGTAATACTCCGGATCAAAGCTTGGCCTTTGATCCCGAGAACTAAAGGCTACTATTTCCTTGGTGAAATAGTACCCCCCGGTTGTTATTTCCTTCGTGAAATAGCACCCGTCAAATCGTGTAGATCTGACCGGATCTAGATCTCGCGGTGGTCCACAGATTAACCCCGGCGCAGGCGAAGAACCCACACAAGCGAGCGACCGCAAAACAGGAGCTCGCGATTTGTTCGACAAAAGAGAAAAGTTGTAATTTTTATTTCTTTTTGTGATCTCGTTTTAATCGGATCTTATAAAAAGACCGGATCTTTGTAATCGATAAACTATTACAAGAGTGTGCAATGGAATCAATGAAGAAAGCTACGATTTTTCCCGCGAACAGCTATATCACTCATCAGGCAGCTCCAGGTTCGAGCAGGAGTCATATCATTGGATTGCGTCCTGGAGTATTGGGGCTTGATGCACCGCCGCGTAATGAATTTCTTGCTTCTGCTTCTACTTTGAAGAATCGCCTCACTACCTTAGGACGGGAGATGCCTGCGACGCACCACAAATTCTATGGCTGGGTCCATTCTTTAGACAAGCTTTGGTGGGCTCGTATGACGAAGTATGTCTTAAGCCGATGGAGCGAGGAGTTGCACGCTTGTGGTCTATATGCAGCCATTCGTTCCACCATGTATGGCTTACCTGTCAGCGCGAAGCATTTCTTCGCTTTGTGCGAGCTCTATAACCCGGATTCGAACACTTTTCTGACTAAGCACGGAGAGTTGGGCTTGGCTCTCCATGAGATGCACAAGATTTCTGGTTTGCCCATAGGTCAGATGCTATATCAGGAATACTTTCCCTCCAACCATGAATTGAGTCAGCTGAAGGATCGCATTCCCGACCGCTACGAGACTTTATGGGATCTCACTTGTCACTATCATATTGCTTTGGCGCAGTCTGAGCCTTTAGCGAAGAGGACTAAGTCACATGTGAGTCTGAAGCAGTTTGCGTGTTATTTGTTCGGGAATCTAGAGAGCAATTCTGGCGAGGCTATTTGCGAACTGGCAACGTTTACTCCTTCAGAGGTTAATGGTCTGTTGAAGAAGATTGACGATCACTCTTATACCATTAGCAGTCCTGAGAGTGGCTTTCCTGCAGGGACCAAGTTTAAATCGTTTTTATGGCATGCGACCGCATCGATTCAGCCGATGACCCTTCTTGCCGGTTACCTCGCTATCTGGTTAAAGAAATGCGTAGTCTCGTATCAGTCCAGTGACATTTTGCCATTGGAAGTGCTCTACCCAGCGATTCAGCTTGCCTACAAAAAGGAACTTTCGCTTCTTCCGGTGATGGTAGCTAACATTCATCGAGGGCTTCGACAGATTTCTAATGCTTTCACACAGAAAGAAGATGTACCGTCGGCTCGTATTCCTTCTACTAAGGTGGAGTTCCCATATACTTATTTGATGGCTTGGTTCGTCCTTCATCGCCCTGATATGATGTCGGTACCTAGAACCGTAGACCGCTCTGTTCCCCTACTACAGTTGTTTGAGAATGGCAGGTGGGAGGGGCGAGGATTCCTTGACATCAGAAAGCAGCTACAGGTCCATAAGTGTTGGGCATTTTCCACTTGCTTCCCGCAGTTCTTCAGCCGATATGGCGAGTGTTTGATTGATGAGGAGAGGCCGAGGGAGTATCGAACTCATTTAGATGTTGGCTGTTTTAACTGGCTAGTGAACATTAGGCCGGGTTATCTGACCTTTCGGGTGAGGAATCAGTGTTTATAGAGCCATATCTACCCTGCCGATTCGCCCACCAGTTTGGTTATGATCAGCTTTATGTCGGGAATCCACGTTCAGCAGCTTCGGACTCATGGCGGTTTGGTGGACGGTCTCTGGGCATGGTTGTGGACCGTGATAGGCTGTACTGGTGCTAAGTTCAGTCTCCCGAGTGCTGAGCGGCAGTTGAATCTCACCTTCTTAAGCTGCAGGTGGTTGTTAGCAGCTAATAAAACTATCCCCGTGAAGCCGATTGCAGAGCTAATGGCCGAGGAAACTTCTCAGGCTGATTCTCGTGTGATTTGGGAAAATGCTCGGTCACAGAGGACATGGAGCAAGACTCGTCGGATTGACGAAGAGGGAAAGAAGATCTTCCATTCTGCTGATGAGGCTTCAGGCGGAGATCTTGAAGATTACGAGGACTATTCCGAACGAGGTTAGCTACTTATCCTTTCCTTCTGTCTTCTAGAATTATTAATCTTGACAGTTGTTTGATGTTTCAGGGACTGCAGCTGACAAGGATGAAGAATTTCGTCCTTTTTCCCAAGCGAGACCTTCGATTGTTGTTCCTGCTGCTAGGCGGAAGAGATTAGCCCACAAGCCGCGTGCAGATTCGCGAGCATCTGAGATGGATTTGGCTGGTGATGATCCCGCTAGCGACGGAGGTAACATCTACCCTATAGATCATCTTCTTGATCACTTAGAACTTCGACTCATGCTTTTCCATCTCTATGTAGGAGAGTGTGGGGATAGCGAGATGAGTCCTGATCCTACTCCTCATGATTTTGTATCTTCTGGTGAGCCTGACTCACCATTCCAGGTAGAAAAGCCTACAGAAGCTGCCGACGTTAGGGAGACTATCAATGTAGGACCCGATTCAACAAATTCAGGTACATCTACCATTGACCATGTATACTTTAGATGGCACACAAAGGAGTTGAACGATTCAGAATTCGTGCATTCCCTAATTGTCTCTATGCTTCTTGCTCTTTTTAGATAAATTGCAGGAGGCAAACGTGGATCTTGGGAATAGAGAGGCTAACACACTCATAAGAGGTAACTCATTTCCATTGGTCGTAGTCTCTTTATTCTTTTTTTTTCGCACTTATATTCTCTTGTGTCAAATTTCTCGACTTATGATTTTGACGAGGAAGGTTTGCTTGTGGACACTCCTATGCTCCACTTCATGTATGGCTCTCCTCAGATTGATGACCAATTGCCTAGAGATATGTTTCCTGAGTCTACGCTCCCTAAGAATCCCGAGGATGGTTCTTTTGAAGGTACGTGCCTATTCTCAAGTTAATTATAGGACTAGCCAATTTTGACTAATGCAGCTATAATGTGATGCATCTGAGAATTCCGTTTTGTGTTTGACAGGAGCTTTTGTCGAGACTGATCCTGTTGAGCCGGCTGTGAGACCAACTACACCAGCTGATACATCCACAGCCGTTACACCTCCATTACCCCCAGCGACTCAAGAGGAAGAAGGTATAAATTAAGCAACTGAGAAATGTTATTTATTTCATCATCAAGGCTTTTGACGGATTTCTCCTTTTTGTGTAGGGCTTTCTTCTCGGCTTCATGTCCTTGTGAAGGAGTTATTATCAGACAGCGACCCTGAGAAGATCGTCATCTGTATAGAAGTCCGCTCCTTCTTCTCCTTCGTGAATGCTATGATTGGCAAACTCTTCCATGGCGAACTTTTCCTTCACCAGTTTAAGCCTTTCCTTGACTCTAGGATAAATTCAATAAAGGACGCAGGATACCCGGATCTGGCGAAGGCTATAGTTGATGACCTTGATTGTCTAGAGCACGAGCTTCAGATGTTTCGTGAGCTCCGGGATGCAGGTGCCTCTTCGTTCATTGCTGCCAGTTTTGATGCTCGCTTACAAACATGGCGCGATACTCGGATTTTTGCTGAGCTCGAGATTCAGGTGCAGCGGGATCGGGTAGACCGAGTTGAGGCCAACCTTGCTATTAGATCATCTTCACTCGACAAGCTTGATTTTTCTATTACCTCTTGTGAGACCAAGATAGACCAGCTCAGAAGAGAACTCCGTGAAGAAGAGGAGACTTTGAGTATTCTTCAGATGACGAAGGTACAGGATCAGCAAGCCCACACTGCCTTATTTGATGAGTTGAAATCCTTGAAGCAGAAGCTGGTCGAGACGGAGGAGATTGCTGTGAAGACTTTAGCCGCGACTGAAGAGTCCATCAGGGCTGAGTTGCAGGATGAGCTTAGGCATGCTTATGATGAGAAGCTGTCTAAGCTTAGTCAGCAGATTTTTAGTCATGGGCTTGATGTATGATTTTATTTGCTGAACATTTTGACTCTTGATTCTCTTAGTGAAACTGGTTTTTATCTTTATCTTTATTATGATTCCTCATTCTGCTTGAAATGATTGACCATAATACTTATAGGATTTTTGGCAAACCCTCAGCCTTCAACGGGTTTGATAAGCCTTTACCGATTACCGTTTGAATCGGGCTAGCATGCAGATTGTATAAATCCGTTCCGCATGTAACGTTGTGCTAAGAGAATGAATTCTCCGAGACTTTGGGCTATGATGTTGAATACATAGGTTTTACCATTTGTTACGGGAATAGGCTACCCGGCGACACGTGTTAGGTGTTGACTTTAGGATTTTTGGCTAACCCCCAGCCTTCAACGGGTTTGATAAGCCTTTACCAACTACCGTTTGAGTCGGGCTAGCATGCAGATTGTCTAAATCCGTTCCGCATGTAACGTTGTGCTAAGAGATTGAATTCTCTGAGACTTCGCTGCTACGACTTCGAATACGTAGACTTCGCCATTGTTATGGGGATAGGCTACCCAGCAACGTGTATTAGACGCTGACTTATCCCTACTTAGGCTTCAGGATAAAATTCCCCAGAATCAAACTCTGGTGTCTTTTTCTACGGAGAAAGACTAAACCGGCGACGCGTGTTAGGCGTCGGCATATCCTTTCTTAGGATTCAGGATGAAATTCCCCATGCGTGTAAGGCATGGATTTTGGTGTTATCAATAACAACCTGCCACAATGTTGAATATGTGGACGGGTGTTCTTTTTAACGGTTAAGAACTAACCGACGGCGCGGGTTAAGCGCAGACTTATCCCTGCTTAGGTTTTAGGATAAAATACCCCAGAATCGAACTCTGGTGTCTTTTTGTGCGGAGAAAGACTAAACCGGCAGCGCGTGTTAGGCGCAGACTTATCCCTGCTTAGGATTCGGGATAAACATCCTAGGATGAATCCTAGATTGATAAATTCTTGGAAAAGGTTGGTGTGGGAAAGGAAGAATTTTATATTCTATTTCTCGGTCTTCTTTTAGGGTGAAGACGAACCTGAATACAAGGAAGGAAGAATTTTATATTCTATTCCTTGATTCTGGAAAGGAAGAATTTTATATTCTATTTCCAGCGAAAAAGAAACTAGAAGTGGGATCTCCACTCCGAGAATCTGGAAGATCTAGATAAACTTACCATTTATAGGACTGGTTATCTAATCTAAAGATGAGTTCCTCGTTTATCGAAGTGGAATTTCAACTTAGGCTATAACCATGGGAAGGCTTAACCAAAGAGAAAAAGAAGGGAGTTCTTTCGTTTATCGAAAGAGGACTCTGGACGGAAAATGGATCTCTTGTTCATAAAAAGAGCCAAGAGGGGAAATTGTTGGTGGTTTGGATCAGGGAGACACTTTTGGTGGACTCACTGTCAATTGAAATTGATCAGTGAGGGATTCTGGTGGTGAAATTGATTTTGAGTTATCCTCTAGAATATTAAGTGTAATATTCTTCAAGGAACTTCCCGGTAAATGGGTTATCCTGAACGTACTAGGGATAGTACTTTTTCAGGAACTTCCCATTTATTGGCATTAATTGCCTGGCGCCCTCTTGAGTAATCAGGCGATATGCGCCGTTTGAGTAGACTGTGTCTATCACAAACGGTCCTTCCCATTTGGGTTCAAATTTACCTTTCTTCTTGGAGTTGAGGATTATCGGTCGGCGAGCAGCGAGGACCAGATCTCCTTCCTTGAAGCTTCTCTGTCGGACTCTTTTGTTAAAAGCCCTAGATATTCTGGCTTGATAAAACTCAATTTGTTGTTGAGCTTCTAAGCGCTTTTCATCCAACCTTTTGAGTTCTTCGAGACGTTTCTGATGTTGCTCTTCTGTCGTCATCTCCGTTGCGAGAGCGATCCGAAGGGATGAGATTTGTGTTAAACGCCTCAGCTAATCCATTCGCAGCGAGATAGTAAGCTGTTGACGAAATATCTTCAATTTTGAACTTGTCACAAAACCTGACGAAGGCGTTGCTTATGAACTGTGGACCGTTGTCATGAATGATCCGTCTTGGCACGCCGTGTCGGTATATGACATGATGTTTAATGAAATTGATGATGTTGTTCGTCTTCACTTCTCTAAGCGGAATCGCTTCAGCCCACTTTAAAAAGTAATCTGTGATCGCGAGAATGAATCGATCACCTTTGACTGAGGGGGAAAAAATAGGACTAACAATGTCCATGCCCCATGTCTCGAACGGCCAAGACGTGGTTGACGTGTGTAAACGCTCTGGTGGTTGGTGCATATAATTTGCATGTACTTGACAGGCATGACATTCTCGGGCGTATTCGACTGCATCACGAACCATTGTTGGCCAAAAATATCCCATTCTCCTGATGCGATCATACAGTTTGGGACCAGGCTGATGCGCACCACATTCTCCTTCGTGTGCTTCCTTAAGAACTTCTTCTGCTTCTTTGTTCGAAAGGTAGCGGAGTAACAAACCATCGTATCCTCGACGGTATAATGTATGGGTCTCGGTATTATAGAAGAATCTTGGTGCTCTTCTATGGATTGATTCCCTTTCTTTTACATCCTCTGGCAGAATACCATATTGGACGTAGTCAATGATAGGAAAACGCCAATCTCGGGACTCAGACCTAATTTGAGTTGAATTCACCTCCTTGGCATTTATGTTTCTATCATCTTCCTCTTCACTATCCATATTGTATATGGGTATGCAGAGCTGATGCGTCCTTACTGTGACTAATAGTTCAGTTTCGGGAGGCTGCGCGAGTGATACCGCTAACGCTGCCAGTGCATCCGCATAAGCGTTCTGGAGGCGAGGGATATATTCGATGAAGAATTCTTCGAAAGATTCTGCCATTTTGATGGCTTCCTGGTGGTACGGGATCAGGTCTTGGTTCCTGACTTCATACTCTCCACAAACTTGGTTGACTATCAGTTGAGAATCCCCAAAAGCTTCGAGATATTCGACCCCCAGCTCTTTAGCGAAACTGAGTCTAATGAGAAGCGCGTTGTACTCGGCTACGTTATTGGAACACGGACTAGTCAGTGAATACGCCCGAGGCATCACATGCTTCCCCGGGGAAATTAAGACAACTCCAACTCCAGAGGAGACTGTAGAACATCCGGGGGTTATTGCCCTATTAACTGCTCTCGAAGCACCATCGAAGTATAATTGCCATACTTGTTGGTGCGACATAGTGTTAACCTCGTGGGTTTCATCCGGCAAATCATCATACACTTCTGCCGTATCCGTTGTAGGATTTGCCGCCAAAAGATTGCAAATTGCTTGTCCTTGATTGTTCGCTAAACGCCAATTCATAGAGGCCGGTTGCGTCATAAACACCCGTACTGGATTAACGTTAGAAATGACGTAAATCGTCTGTCCAACTAAATAATGCCGCATCTTTTGCATTGCGAACACCAATGCAAGGCATTCTTTCTCAATCATCGGATATCGAGACTCGGCACCTATCAAGGTCCGACTTAGGTAATAGACTGCCTGTTCGTGACCATTATCATCGTCTTGTGCTAACAAAGCACTTATCGAATGGTTCATCGCCTTGATGTAAATCAAGAACGGTTTACCCGATTTCGGTGCAACGAGAACAGGAGGATTCGCCAGATACAGACTCGGCGCCTATCAAGGTCTGACTTAGGTAATAAACTGCCTGTTCGTGACCGTTATCATCGTCTTGTGCTAGTAAAGCACTTATCGAGTGGTTCATCGCCTTGAGATAAATCAAGAACGGTCTACCTGATTTTGGTGCAACGAGCTCTCTTAGATTTCTAGGGGGTTGCAGTTCATGTATCGCCTTCACCTTATCAGGATCGATATGTATATCTTTAGTGGTGACGACGAATCCAAGGAATTTTCCGCTGGACATTCCAAGGAAGGATTTAGTGGGGTTCATCTTCAATTGATGACTTCGCATGAGATCGAACATCGTCTTCAATTCCTTGATGTGATCTTCTTTGTTGCGGCTTTTTACAACTAAATCATCAACGTAGCATTCGACAGTTTTCCTGAGGTGTTCCTGGAAAATCTTAGTCATTGCTCGCTGGTACGTGGCGCCTGCATTCTTTAGACCGAAAGACATCACCGTGTAGCAAAAGACACCGAGAGGCGTTCTGAACG
>NC_033801.1:57265731-57293286 GCF_001876935.1 Asparagus officinalis
ACTTCAATTTTGAACTTGTCCCAAAACCTGATGAAGGCGTTGCTTATGAACTGTGGACCGTTGTCATGAATGATCCGTCTTGGCACGCCGTGTCTGTATATGACATGATGCTTGATGAAATTGATGACGTTGTTCGTCTTTACTTCTCTAAGCGGAATCGCTTCAGCCCACTTTGAAAAGTAATCCGTGATTGCGAGAATGAATCGATCACCTTTGACTGAAGGGGGAAAAATAGGACTAACAATGTCCATGCCCCATGTCTCGAACGGCCAAGACGTGGTTGACGTGTGTAAACGCTCTGGTGGTTGGTGCATATAATTTGCATGTACTTGACAGGCATGACATTCTCGGGCGTATTCGACTGCATCACGAACCATTGTTGGCCAAAAATATCCCATTCTCCTGATGCTTCTTTACAATTTTTCCAACAAACAGCGATCATACAGTTTGGGACCGGGCTGATGCGCACCGCATTCTCCTTCGTGTGCTTCCTTAAGAACTTCTTCTGCTTCTTTGTTCGAAAGGCATCGGAGTAACAAACCATCGTATCCTCGACGGTATAATGTATGGGTCTCGGTATTATAGAAGAATCTTGGTGCTCTTCTATGGATTGATTCCCTTTCTTTTACATCCTCTGGCAGAATACCATATTGGACGTAGTCAATGATAGGAAAACGCCAATCTCGGGACTCAGACCTAATTTGAGTTGAATTCACCTCCTTGGCATTTATGTTTCCGTCATCTTCCTCTTTAATATCCATATCGTATATGGGTATGCAGAGCAGTTTCGGGAGGCTGCGCAAGTGATACCGCTAACGCTGCCAGTGCATCCGCATAAGCGTTCTGGAGGCGAGGGATGTATTCAATGAAGAATTCTTCGAAAGAATCTACCATTTTGATGGCCTCCTGGTGGTACGGGATCAGGTCTTGGTTCCTGACTTCATACTCTCCACAAACTTGGTTGACTATCAATTGAGAGTCCCCAAAAGCTTCGAGATATTCGACCCCCAGCTCTTTAGCGAAACTGAGTCTAATGAGAAGCGCGTTGTACTCGGCTACGTTATTGGAACACGGACTAGTCAGTGAATACGCCCGAGGCATCACATGCTTCCCCGGGGAAATTAAGACAACTCCAACTCCAGAGGAGACTGTAGAACATCCGGGGGTTATTGCCCTATTAACTGCTCTCGAAGCACCATCGAAGTATAATTGCCATACTTGTTGGTGCGACATAGTGTTAACCTCGTGGGTTTCATCCGGCAAATCATCATACACTTCTGCCGTATCCGTTGTAGGATTTGCCGCCAAAAGATTGCAAATTGCTTGTCCTTGATTGTTCGGTGCAACGAGAACAGGAGGGTTCGCCAGATATGTTTTGATATCTTCGAACGCTTTTTGGCAGGCATCATCCCAGATGAATGATACTCCTTTCTTGTTCAGCTTAGAGAACGGTTGGCACTTCCCAGAAAGATTTGAGATGAAACGCCGGATATAAGCTAAACGCCCTTGCAATCCTCTGAGTTCTCTCAGATTCCTCGGGGGCTGCAATTCATGTATCGCCTTCACCTTATCAGGATCGATATGTATACCCTTAGTGGTGACGACGAACCCAAGAAATTTTCCGCTGGACATTCCAAGAAATGATTTAGTGGGGTTCATCTTCAACTGATGACTCCTCATGAGATCGAACATTGTCTTCAAATCCTTGATGTGATCTTCCTTGTTGCGGCTTTTCACAACCAAATCATCAACGTAGCATTCGACTGTTTTCCTGAGATGTTCTTGGAAAATCTTAGTCATCGCTCGCTGGTATGTGGCACCGGCATTCTTCAGACCGAAAGGCATCACCGTATAGCAGAAGACGCCGAGGGGTGTTCTAAACGCCGTATGCTTCTCATCCTCTGGATGCATCTTGATCTGGTTATATCCCGAAAATCCATCCATGAAGGACATCCTCTCAAATCCACATGTATTGTCGATAATGACATCCGTGATTGGGAGAGGGAAATCGTCTTTCGGACATGCTTCATTCAGGTTCCTGAAGTCGATGCAAATCCTGATTTTGCCATTCTTCTTCATGACGGGAACGATGTTGGCTAACCAGTCTGGATGTTGTTCCTCTCGGATAAATCCTGATTCGATCAACTTCTTAACCTCTGCCTCGATGGCTTCCATAATCTGCGGACGAAACCGTCTTTGCTGTTGCTTGACAGGTTTGGCATCCGGCTTGATATCGAGGCGGTGCATTGCCACATTGGGGTCGAGCCCTGGCATGTCTTCATAGTTTCAAGCGAAGACGTCAATATATTCCCTGATGAGAGCAATTAATTCCTCTTTCTCATTTGGGGGAAGACTATCGCTGATGAATATAGGCTTTGGGTTGGCCTCGTCACCCATGTTAATTTGGACTATTTTATCTTCAGTGGGGGGTTCCCTCTGTTCAAACCTATCACCATACTGCATGTTCAGGTGATGAACCCATGGGTCTTCCCATGTTGGCATTTGATCATCATTCTCCATTGTGGACGAATCAGCTGTAGCCATGTTTACCGTTAGGGCTTTGAATGCTTCCCCCAGACTTGTATCAGAATCCCATTCTGAGGAATCTGACGAGTACCCATCTTTGTACTGCTTAGATGATTGGTTATTGATTAACCAGCAACATTCGTCTTCTGAAGAAGATTCATACCCTAACCCTTGTCTGTATTTATAATAATCATCCGGTTTCCCTTTTGGTACGTACGCTGCTTTGGATGGAATACGAGGACCTCGATCGAAGTATAAACCTTCTCCGAGTTTGAAATCATATCCTTGTTTTTCCATAAGCTTGCACGCTTCCGGACTTTACTTAGATAAATGCCGACCAGGTTTGTCATCATCCTCATCTTCTCTTAAGAAATGATCTGGTAATGGAGAGCTTTTTCCTCTACCATAAATCACCTCTTTTGCACCTCCTATTTTGTTCGGGATGACCAGGGTTGTTCCGAAAGAATGCTGGAGGCGTTCCTTTGTTATGTAGGACGATCGAAGCGGCATATATAAATCGGGATTATCATACAAATCTTTTATCATATCATCAAGAGACAGGGAGTACTCTAAATCGTTATTTATTTCATTATTGGCAAGTTGCCAGTTACAACTGCCCTCTGACGATTGTTCATCGTCAAGGTTGATTACAAAGGGTACAATGTCTTTTAAAACATAACCTCCATTGTAATCAAATCCGGCTTCGGCATCAGCTTCTTCTCCGTTGTCCGTGCCATGGGCCGATGATTCAGTATCGGATTCGTTACCATAAAGGAGAGAATCAGTGAAATAATTCTCATACCCTTTGAATGGTTGCTTATCCGCGACCACCGTCCTAACCTTATTATCAGTGTCGACATACTTTAAACACTGATGGAGAGTGGAGGGGATTATAACGTTACTATGGATCCAAGGCCGACCCAATAGTAAGTTATATGAAGTTTCGGCATCGATCACATAACATGTGACTTCTGTCTTCAAATCTCCCATTTGACACTTTACCCGGTTTTTAGCCGCTATATTGCAGTGTTGAATTAAAGGTTCTGACTCTTCAAGTGCCGGCTTGATCCGAGTAAGGAACACTTCTGAATTGGCCAGGGCTTCTTGCAAGGCTTCCCTGGTTTCTTTAGACAACCGCAACAACTCATACAATGTTATCCGTGCTGGGATATTAGCTAGTTGAGCCATGATATCGAAGACATGTGGAGCGTTCGAGCTTTCCGGTTTATCTCTTCCAATCGGACGACTGAAACGAGACTGCTTCGGATTCTAAACCTCCTGGGGCCTCTTTTCTTTCTGTTTATTAGCCGGCTGTTGTCGAGCTTCTTCCACCAGTCTAGGAGTCGTAATCACGCCCAACTCCGTGAGAGTTTTGGCTGGTACCTGCTTAATCACCCCCTGCCCAGCCAACTGATCACTAGGTGACAGATAGTTGTAGTGATACTCATTTCCGCTTCTAGTGGCAAAGACTTCTTGTTCTTCTTCGGAAAGCGGGAAGGTAGGAGGTTCATTACCATCCTCTTCGAAGATTGCGGAGGTAGCATTGCAGGACTTGCCTTTACCCTTTTTGGTCGAGGAAGTCGTCCACTGATCGTCTTCGATTAGGTCGGGATGAACCCAGAGGATTTCACCGTTTGGGGCTGTGTGTGGCACAAGTCTTTTTGGCGCTGTCCATACGGGTCGTCATTCACTGTCTTCATTCCAACTTTGGCGATGCGTTCTGGTTTAAACCATGTTGTGGGCACTGATCCAAAGCTGATTGACACTGCATTTGATCCGACATTCTTGGACGGCTTCGGGGTTATGACGCCTACATCAATTAAAGCCTGCTTTGTAGGGTGATGGACCGCTCTATGGTATGCGCAATACTTCGGATCCGTCACTTTGCTAGCTCCTTCTTGATCCACAATCGCTGGCAGCTGGATTTTGTTATTCTCCAACAGGTACTTAAAGATGCCGGGAACTTCGTCATCTTTGAAGGAGTACACTTTAGGAAACCTTGGCTCTGAAGATTTCTGCTTCTGAGGCCGTTGTTGCCATTGCGACCGAGGTTGTTGTGGCGCTTGTTGCTACGGCTATTGCTGAGGTTGCAATTGGAAAGTTTGATTAGCATCAACTGCATTAGCATGTGCCTTACCTTTCCCTCGTGGGACGAAATTCTGTTGCGGAGCATTCGTCGCCTGTTGGCCTCTTTCCGCCTTCTTCCTCCTGAGGAATCGCTCGGCTTGCTCTCCTCGGACCTTCAGATCCTTCCATGTTTTGGACGGAGCTGTTCCCATTGCTTCCAACACGTCCAGTGCGAGGTTGTTGTGGCAAGTCTGGAGAATGAATTCCTCGGTAATCGGGTCTCAACAATTCATTGTCTTGTTCCGAAACCTTTTGACGAAGGTATCAACCAATTCTCCGTCTTTTTGTTTCTTGTCGAGCAACGACCCGATGGATATCTCGGTGTCATCGTCGAAGAAGTTAGCGAGGAACTTAGTCTCCATGTCGTCCCAGCTATTCACACTTCCTGGCTTGAGGCGGCGATAACAATCGAAGGCGGCTCCACGAAGAGTGCCAACGAAGGACTGTACCATCAGAGGCTCATTACCAGAGATAACCCCTAGGTGCGATTTGAAGTAAATTAAATGCTGCGTGGGTGAACCCATCCCATTAGATGGCGTGAAGTTAATGAGATTGAACTTCGCCGGATATGGGATTGATTCCCATTCTCTTGGGTATGGACAAGGAATGCCCGTCTTCTTCATCTCTTGAGCATAAATCAACGTATTGATTTTGCTCTCGAGGTTTTTGATCTTCAGGCTTTCACCTGTGTTTTCACTAGCATTCTCGTTACCACCCCCTGCATTGACGGGAGGATTATTAACATTATGAACTTCATTCGCATTCGTGTCCTCATCTTCTTGATGAACCTGGTTACGACGACTCGGTTCGCCTTGCTGGTTCGTCAGTGCTTGGATTTGTTGCTTATGCATTTCTCTCATATTCTGCATGGCCATCTGCATTTCGAACCTGAAGCTCTCCTGTTGTTTAGCCATGGCGTCTTCCAGCATCTTGGCCACTTGCTCCGCACTTATCATAAGTGCCTCGCGGGGTTGTCCCTCGCTTGCTCCGCACTTATCATAAGTGCCTCGCGGGGTTGTCCCTCGCTGGATACCATATTATCTGATGCGACCACGGAACCAGCATCCGATTCTTCATCTTCTGACGGTAATCTTGTCCGAACCCTACCATAAGTTGCTCGTTTGATAGCTCCAGACTACAGACGGGTTAGACGCCGGGGTGCTTTCAGAATCGACTCAAGATTATCCTGTGCCGACGTCCCTTTGCTGGTCATATTAGTGGTGACCCTCGGAAATTCTCCGTCTTCAGCCACCGCTCTCCTTCGTCGGAAACACTTAGACCTCGGCTTTGGCGTTTCGGTACTGAGTCTTTCGAAAACCAAAATTTTCTCGGGGACTGTATTGGTGCAGTTGCACTCCGACAAGACTGCCCGAATGAGTTTGGAACAGGGGCATTGAGTTTCTAGTTCTCGAGGACTCCTTTTCCTGGTTTTACTCGTACCCCCAACACGATAATACAACTCGTCGGTTTGAAGGTTAGAGTAACCTATCGTGTGTTGGCACGACTTCTCAGGTATAACGTTATTGTCATCAGACGATAATGTTTCATTCTGAGGGCGAACTGCCTTCTTTGGGATTTCAAGAGTCACGCGCCTTGAGACATGCCTTTTTGGGCGTGAGTTCTCAGCGGGCTCCTGGACTTCGATGCGCAAATTGGTGCGCACAGCTACCTTGAACTCCTTGTCATGTTGAAGGTGGCGGCGACCCCCAGCATGTTGAGTCGTTCGGGGCTTCTTCATCGGGCCCAAACGCTCTTGAACTGGAGCTTTGCCTCCTTCATCGGGAATTGGACCGAGGCGCTCCAAGACTGATCTCCTTCTTCGGGATGATTCTGCGGGATCTCCCGGGGAAGCTAATGGAATTATCGGTGACTTCGGTCGGTTCGCCGAAGGTTGAACTCGCTAAGAACCAGATCTGGAAGTCGAGTCTTCAAAGCTCCGAAAATTCAAGTCCAATTCTCAATCCGGCAGAGTTTCGGCTCCAAAAGTTCCAACCTCTCAAAAATGAGCCCCCCCTAGCCTATTTATAGGCACTCAGACCTGTGCCTTGGTACAGGTGGCCGGCCACCTTGGTGGCTCGGCCGGACTAACGATCGTGTTTGGATACGTCGCCCGATGGTTCGTTGGTTTGTCGAATCACCGTGCCGAGCTGTGCTAAGGGACCCATAGGCAGTTTTATACGCCTACATGAATATTTTAAGTGCAAGAGAATAATCCATACAATATAAAGAAAATTAGATTAGTTTCATACAATTCTAAGATTCCTACACGAATTAATTTCACATCTTAAGAAGAAAAAGAACTAATTACAAAAATAAAAAGAAAATAAAAATCTAAACTATGAACAAGAAATAAATCTAACTACAAAGAATTAAAATCTAAACTACAAAATAAATTGCAAAAATTAAATACAAGAAAATAAATCTACTCTACAAATTAAAGTGTAAAAAGAAATAAAAAGACAAGAAAATAAACCTACACTACAAGCATGAATGTAAATCTAACTAATAAGTAATAATAAAAAAATTACTAAAAAGAAATAAAAGAGGAAAATAAAAGAAATGCAAACCTTCAAATTGCTCTTCATCTCCATCCTCATCATTCAACAAAGAGGAGAAAAGACAAATTTAAAGTAGAGAAAAATTATTATTATTAATTACAACAAAAGTTATATTTTTTGGAAGGCCTTCTCAATTAAGAGTAGCCCTCCTCTCCAAATGGAGTTATAAAATTTTTCACACCTCTAACCCCTCACTCTCTACCCCTATTTATAGTAAACATCAGTGAATGAAAGCCCTTGGACTAAAATCTTATCCAAAAACAACAAATTTCAGCTATTAATCTGTAACAAAATACCGATGGTATCGATACCAGCATCGATAGGGGTATCGATACCGGCATCGATGGGGGTATCGATGCCGGCATCGATAGGGGTATCGATGCCGGCATCGATGCGGGCATCGATGCCTTGTCCTCTCTGGTTGCTATCCGCTGAATCCTCTTGGGCTTGCTCTTGGGCTTGGGCCTTTGCTTGGACTTTTGGCATTTTTTTCTTGATTTTCCACTGGGCTTTGATTTATTTCTTTATTAAATATTTGAAAGAATTCATTTGGCTTCATGGGCTTCATTTCTTCATTAAATCAAGGGCTTGTTGTTGAGAGATGAGAGTTTTGAGATTTATTCTTCATTAACCTGCAATTAAAGATAAAAACAATTATTAGTGGTATATTTATTCATATAAAATAGATAATGAAGCGTATAAAACTGTAATAAAATGTGATTATCAGACGACCCCGTAATAAAATGTGATTATCAAATACCCCACACCTAAACTTTTGCTAGTCCTCTAGCAAAGAAAATAAAAAAAACATCCTAACTCACTTTCGTAGGAATCGCGGTTGTATTTAGCGCATACAACAAGCCTTTAAACCCCTAGGTTACCCTAGTGGACGCGTTATAGTCTCGTGAGGGTTTGCAGTGAATATACTCACAAAATTTGGTCAACTTGCCAAGTTAAATAAGTCAGTAAATAACTAATTTTCTTTGATATATTTAGACATTCTAATTGAAGCTAGTTAATAATCAAGAAAACGTTTTTATATATAACTCCAATGTAAATCCCTTATAGAATCTTTTTCATTATAGCAATACAGAACCAAGTCAAATCTTAGAGATTTAATTTAAAAGTTTTGAAAAGAACATGCTAACTCTTTGTTTTAAATAACTTTCAAGTATCTTAATAAAAAAATTGTTTTTCAAGACCATATATACAAAACAACAATATATTTAAAAAAAATGGTTAGTGTTATATGTATATAATGGTGATTGTTTTCTATTTTAACGGGCTTTCTAAGTGACCATTTAACGAGTTTTGGGCTAATGAATCCCAACCTAATTGGGCTTTAGGTCATTAAGTATAGAAATACTCCTTGGGCTTAATTACTCAGTCAACTTAGGCTTTATAAGATAGAATCACTTTGAATTTAAGAGTTTTTTTTGTGCCCATTTTTTCGCACTCTTCTTTTATAATGTTAGTTTTTTTTAAATATATATATGTGTGTAAGTATATATAGTCTGAAAAATATGTAAATCAAGATCACTTGAAAAAAAAATATTTTCAACTTAAAGTTAAGCATGCAAAAATTTTATTATTTTTAATTAAAAGTCTAAGATAAGACTTAAGTAAAGTATACTAGTTGAAAAATTATTTCTTAAGAATTTTATTTGGAGTTATCATAAAAGGTGAACTTGAGTATGTCACTAACTAGGAATTAGAAAATTTAAAATCTATCAATTAGATCAATTATTACTTAACTCTATTAATTTGGCAAGTGACAATATTTTTATACTTTTTTTTAGAAAAGGGAAAAAATGACAAAAAAGCAACTAAAAAGATAAAATAAAGGGAAAAAATAACTAATTTCCACCCCCACACCTAAATTTTGTATTGTCCTCAATGCAAATTCGCTGATACACAAAGTAAAGCAGATAAGACTTGAAGAACTTACATTTGTTTGGTCAACAATGATGATAAGGATCTACAATTACTATTAGTATGAGGATGAAGAAATCAAATAAGAGAGAAAAAATTATAATTATTTTTTTCATTTTATTTTATTTTATTTTTTATTTATTATTTTTTAATATTTTTTTTATAGATAATGAGGTTCATGAAGAACTAACACCTCTTCCTCTCCGAGCGTAGAAAATTCTAAAAATGATTTTAGATGTTGACCATTTATTTTAAAAATGTTACCATTTTTAGGATTTTCTATCTCGACAGCCCCATGTGAAAAAACTTGTTTGACAAAAATGGACCTGTCCATCTTGATCTTAATTTTCTAGGAAAAAGATGTAATTTTGAATTGTACAATAAAACTTTCTGTCCTGGAGAGAAATTTTTTCGTAAAATTGATTTGTCATGAAAAATCTTGGTTTTTTCTTTATAAAATTTTGAGTTTATGTATGCATCATTTCGAATTTCATCCAACTCATTTATTTGGAGCAATCTGCTCTTACCTGCCGAGTCTGAGTCAAAATTCAACTGTTTTATTGCCCATATTGCTCGATGTTCCAACTCCGCTGGTAGGTGGTAAGCTTTTCCAAACACTAGTCTGCATGGTGACATCCCTAAATTAGCCTTGCAAGCTGTTCTATATGTCCACAGAGCATCACATAATTTTGCAGACCAATCTTTTCTGTTATGATTAAATATTTTTTTAAGATTTGTTTGATCTGCCTGTTTGTGACCTCTACTTGTCCACTGGTTTGGGGGTGATAAGGAGTTGATAATTTGTGTGTGATTGAATATTTTCTCATCAAAGCCTCAAAAGAACGGTTACAGAAATGTGTACCGTTGTCACTGATGATCGCTCGGGGTACTCAAAACCGTGCAAAAATGTTCTCTTTTAAAAACTTGACAAGGACCTTGTTGTCATTAGTTTTACAAGCTACCGCCTCAACCTATTTTGACATGTATTCAACGGCTACTAGAATGTAAACATTTCCAAAGAAATTTGGAAATGGTCCAATGAAATTGATACCCCACAGATCAAAAAGTTCAACAGATAAGATGAGTTGTAAGAGCATCATATTTCTTCTAGTGACCTTCCCTAAAAGCTAACAGCGGTTACAAGTTTTGCAAAACTCATATGAATCCTTAAAAAGAGTGGGCCAATATAGCCCAGATTGGAGAATTTTTTCAGCTATTTTTCTTAGGCCAAAGTGACCCCCACATGCTTGCTCATGACAAAACGATAGAACACTCCTAGTTTTTTTAGTGGGAACACACATTCTAAAGATCTGATCAGGACAGTATTTGAACAGATATGGATCATCCCAGATAAAGTATTTTACTTGGAAGAGAAAACGGGATCTATCCTATTTGGACCAATAAGATGGGATCTGGTTCATGACTATGTAGTTCACAATGTCTGTGAACCATGGAACAGATTGGATTTCTAGGAGTTGTTCATCTGGAAAATGTTCATTGATCGGGACGGTTAATGTTGGTGCATTTGAGAGTCGAGAGAGGTGATCTGCTACGGGGTTCTCTGTTCCTCTTCTGTCAAGAATTTGAATGTCAAACTCTTGAAGTAGAAGAATCCATCTAATGAGCCGTTCTTTAGCATCCTTTTTGGTCAAAAGATACTTTAGTGCGGCATGATATGTGAAAACTTTGGTTAAGGAACCGATGAGGTAGGACCTGAATTTTTCTAAGGCAAAGACTACAGCTAAAAATTCTTTTTCTGTGACAGAGTAATTTTGTTGGGCATCATTCAGAGTCCTACTGGCGTAGTAGATCACATGCGGTTTTCCATCAAACAGTTATCCTAAAACAGCACTAATCGCAGAATCAGATGCATCACACATCAGTTCGAAGGGTAAGGTCCAGTCCGGTGCATGAATGATAGGAGCTGTGGTTAGCTCCTTTTTCAGATATTCAAAAGCTTTGAGACAGTCAGGAGAGAAGACAAATGATGTATCCTTGGCTAAGAGATTGGTCAAGAGTCTAGCAATTTTGCTGAAATCCTTGATGAAACGTCGGTAAAAACCAGCATGACCAAGAAACGATCTGACATCTTTGACTGTTTTGGGAGGAGGGAGATTGAAAATGAGATCTACCTTAGCTTTGTCCACTTCGATTCCCCTATTGGAAACTACATGTCCTAAGACAATGTCTTGTTTGACCATGAAATGACATTTCTCTCAATTGAGAGTCAGATTTTTCTCCCTACACCGTTCTAGGACCAGTTTAAGATGATACAAATATTGGAAAAATGTGTCACCAAAAATGGAAAAGTCGTCCATGAAAATTTTGAAAAATCTCTCTACCATGTCGGAAAAAATACTGATCATGCAACGTTAGAATGTGGCCGGTGCGTTGCACAGTCCAAAGGGCGTGCATCGGTATGCGAATGTTCCATACGGGTAAGTGAAGGTGGTTTTCTCCTGATCTTCGGGAGCGATAGGGATAAGATTGTAACCTGAATATCCATCCAGGAAACAATAGAACTCGTGTCCTGCTAAACGCTCTAACATTTGGTCAATGAAAGGAAGAGGGAAGTGATCTTTCCGAGTGGCTAAGTTGAGTTTTCGGTAGTCAATGCAAACTCAACATCCAGTTTGGATCCGAGTGGGAATCAACTCATTAGCCTCATTTTGGATCACGGTGATCCCAGATTTTTTTGGAACAACTTGGACTGGACTCACCCATGAACTATCAGAAATAGGATAAATGATCCAATGATCGAGACATTTTAGAATGTCTTTCCTAACAGCTTCTTTCATCACTGGATTTAACCTACGTTGAGGATCTCTAGTAAGTTTGGCGTCATCTATCAAATGGATTCGGTGTTGAACAATGGTTGGACTAATCCCTTTGATATCAGCCATGGTCCATTCAATGGCTTCCCTATTCTCTCTTAAAACATCTAAGAGAGCTTCCTTTTGACTGGTAGTTAAGTCAGAAGAAATGATAACTGGTAAAGGCTCATTCTCCCCTAAGTAGGCATGCTCTAGATTTTCAGGTAGAGGTTTGAGCTCTAACTTAGGGGGTTTCTCCACAGATGGGCGAAGCTGGACTCAGGGTTCTATCTCCAAAGGTTCTCGTTGCCAGCCAATAGTAGAAACATGATTGACCAGCGGTTCTATCTCTAGTTCGTCATCAGAAAGCTCCTCAATCATTAAATCAGATGCATTTGAATCAGACTCACACTCTCCCTCTTGTTGTTCACTGGATATTCCTTGAATGAAATTCACTTCCATGGGTTCATCAGATGGATCACTAGGCTGCCTTCCTAGGTTGAAGATATTGAGGTCAACAGTCATATTCCCAAAAAAGATAGTTTCATCTGACCAGTTCTACAATTTATCAAAGCATTTGAGGTGGCTAAGAACGGTCTTCCTAGAATGACGGGGATTTGACTTTTGAGATTAGAAACGGACTGCGTTTCCAAGATAATAAAATCAATAGGGAAAATGAACTCTCCAACTTTGATCAGAACATCCCCTACCTCTCCTTTGGGAATTTTTACAGATCTATCAGCTAACTGTAGAGTGCATCTCATCGGTTTAAGTTCTCCTACACCTAGCTGTTGATGGACTGAATAAGGAAGGAGGTTGACGCTGGCTCCTAAGTCTAGAAGTGCCTTATCAATGTGAGTGTTATCTATGACGCATGGAATTGTGGGACAACCAGAGTCCTTGTATTTTAACGGCATGAGTTTTGAAAAAATTTCACTGAGGTTGGCAGCTAAGAAGACTTTCTTGGGAACGTTGGTGATTCTTTTCTTAGTGCATAAGTCCTTCAAGAACTTTGCATAAGAAGGGATTTGTTCGATTGCATCTAGGAGAGGGATGTTGATCTTGACCTGTTTAAACGTTTCTAGGATTTTCTCAACCTGCGGGGAGTTTTTCCTAGATTTGAGTCTATCTGGATAGGGGGCAACGGGCCAATACCTATCTAGATCAGGCTCAATCTCATGTTCAGCGTTTTGGTCATCGGAAGGAATTGCTTCATCGGAAGGAGTGTGTTGGATAGGAGAAGGGGTTTGATCCGGTAGCATTCTAACTTGGTTTGAGACACATTCTTTTTAATGACATATCTATATGTGTTCTCATTGTCTTTTTGTATGTGAGTTATGATTAGCATATTTTTCATCTATGCTTGCTCACATATTTTTGCCTTGGTTTTCATTTCATATATTCTATAAGGTATTTTGATAGGGGAACCATCCTTATTTCTTTTATTTTTTTATACTCACTTTGCTTATAGGTAGGGGGAGCTTTCCCTCTCTCCATTCTTTTGTTTTCCACTTTTTGATGTTGTCAATGGGGGAGAAATATTATGAGTATATATTTCTTGTTTTTATGCATGATAATCATAATTCTTATTTATTTTGTTTTATGCATATATCTTGAGTATATATTTCTTGTTTTTATGCATGATAATCATAATTCTTATTTATTTTGTTTTATGCATATATCTTTTTGTAAATTGTTTGTCATCATCAAAAAGGGGGAGATTGTTGGCCTTTTTGTTTTGATGATGTTTTTACAAATAATTTATGACTAATATTATTTGTCTAGTGTTTGTGTTTTCTTATTTATTCTAGGCAAATAATATGTTGGAGGATGGATCGAATCGAGCTTTCACGATCATATCCATTTGAGGATGGAAGGAATAGTTGGTTCGACGCGGGAATGAAGTTTTGATTTTCAGGAGAATTTCTTTGGTTCCATGCAAAGTTGGGATGATTTCTCCAACCTGGATTGTAGGTTGGAGAAAATGGATCATTTCTAGGGCGCTGGAATATAGCGTTCATCTGTTCTAATGCATGGTTGTTTCCTAGGAGAGGGCATTCCTCTGAAACATGGGTAGAAGACTGACAGTTATGATATCCCGGGGTAGAAACATGATTGATTTGAGCTGGAGCTCGTTCCTTAACTTCTAAGGCTTCTAACCTCCACAGAATCGTCGCCATCTTTGCTTTAGAAGTAATGTTTGACTCCAGGGAAAAACCACTAGACTTAGATTAGGGAACTGATAAAACCCTATCATCATAGTGTTCCCACTGCATTATTTTTTCGGATAGACTCTCTGGGAATTCCCAAACTTCATCTGCGTTTTTCCTCATAAAATCTCCCTGACACATCGATTCTAAAGATGTTTTTGAAGAATAGTCCAATCCTTCATATATGACTTGGCACAATCGCCATTTTCTAGACCATGATGAGGACATTGGATTAAAAGATCTTTAAATCGGTCAAAATATTTCCAGAATGGCTCCCCTGTTTTAAAGTTTTGAATACTGTTCCTAAGCTTTACCGTTTTATGAATAGGAAATTTTTTTTTGAGAAAAATGGTGACAAATTCCTCCCAAGTTCAGATGGAATTTATCAGTAAGCTGTACAATCATTTTTTAGCTTTGTCCTTAAGAGCAAATGGAATAAATCTAAGCTTAATCGCATCTTCGGTTAATTCTCTCATTTTAATCATAATACACACTTCCTCAAATTCCGAGATAAAAATATATGCATCTTCTGTTTCATTTCCTAGGAATTTGGGAAGCATGTTTATGTAATACGGTCTAAGCTCGAAATTTGCTCCATTTGCTTCGGGGAGCCTTATGCAAGATGGAATTGCATTTCTGGTGGGGTAACACATATCCTGGAGAACGGGTTGATTTGCCATTTCTTGGATTGGTTCAACACGGATTAAACGATGAGAATTATCCCTAACCCAAGTTTGCATACACCAAACAACTTCTTTTTATAATAATTTTTTTTAAAGAAAGAAAGAAAATTAGTTTTTTTTATGAGAAGAAAAGATAAAGAAAAAAATCCTAACTAAAACAAATCAAAGCAATCACTTTTCAATCACTCTAATTCTAGGGTTTAGCCTAACTCAACTAGACCAGCTCCTAACCAAAAACTCCTACAGTGAAAAGATTAAAGTTTTACCCAAGTAGTTAGCCAGGTAAGGATAGTAGTAGAGGGTGATCAGAGATCAATTAAGTACCTCGTTCCTTACGGAGCGCTTTACACAACCCCTAAACATTGCCTTAGATACTAACTAATCTGAGAAAACTTAAACCGGTTCACTTAAGGATTTCTTGTTCTTTATTGAGCTCGAGTCCTTAGGGGCCAACGTCTAATGAGTTTTAGGAGGCTTAGGTTTGTGAAGTGATGAATTAGTGATTTGTGGGCTAAGGAAAGGGTGATGAAATCCCTTACCTTATCTTGATTAGGGGGTTTTGCCCTTAAGAATTTTTAAGTGTGTGCCAAATCAAGTGCTACAATCACTTTGGTGAATTCCTACAAACTATATGAAATGCAACCCTAGAAATTAAAAGCGACTAAAAAGGATGAGAAAAAAATCTTTTTTTTAATTATGGTCAACAACAATCAAATGTGAGAAGAGAGCTCTTGTTTGAATTTATTATCTTGTTAGTTAATATCCAAGTGAAAGGTGAATTTTATTATGGTCAACAAAAATAAAATCTTCTTTTTTTAAATTCTAATTGTCTCTAATTGTGAAGCTAACTAAAAAAAGGGTGAAATTGAAAACGCTAGAAAGAAGACTTACCCGAAAGCAATTCTCCAAGTTCTTGATCTTCAATCCAAGATTTTCAAGCTCCAAGCGGTTCCTTCACAAGAAAACACACTAGTTAAAGAACCAAAATAATGAAATCCTATTTTAGCACCTTCCCCAGCAACGGTGCCAAAAACTTGATGCGGCATAATTATGTACCAAAATTGCAAGTGCACAATTGATCAAGTTATAGTATAAAAAGTTATCGATCCCACGAGGAAGGTGATTTTAAGAGATTATTAGAATAGGTTCTTATATTGTGTGTGTGACAAAAATAGGATTAAAGAATAAGTGTGATTGTGATGAGTGATTGTTGTGAATATATGCAAGAGACAATAAATTGAATTTTAGAGAAAACAAATAAGAATCAAAGAATAAATGAAATCATAAGGGAAGAAAGAAGAATAAATAAAATCAAGAAATAAAATCAATAATGAAAAGAAAATTCAAGAAAGTCAAGATGGAGAATTCAATTTAAGATATAATAAATCTAGAATTTAATCCACTAGCTAATCTCAATTACAAAATACAAACTATTCTCTTTTTATCATATTTCAACTTAGATTTATTAAGCATAGACTATCAAACCATTTAAGGAAAGTATAACCTATCAAATTATCATCTAAGTTAAAATTACCATTCATGATAATAACAACAACAAGATAGTAATCCTAGAATTAATAAGCATAACCTATCAAACCAATTAAGATAAGCATAGATTATCAAATTCTTCTTCTACCGATTAGTTTTCTAGTTGATTATCCTAAACATGAATATTTTAAGTGCAAGAGAATAATCCATACAATATAAAGGAAATTAGATTAGTTTCATATAATTCTAAGATTCCTACACGAATTAATTTCACATCTTAAGAAGAAAAAGAACTAATTACAAAAATAAAAAGAAAAGAAAAATCTAAACTATGAACAAGAATTAAATCTAACTACAAAGAATTAAAATCTAAACTACAAAATAAATTGCAAAAATTAAATACAAGAAAATAAATCTACTCTACAAATTAAAGTGTAAAAAGAAATAAAAAGACAAGAAAATAAATCTACACTACATGCATGAATGTAAATCTAACTAATAAGCAATAATAAAGAAATTACTAAAAAGAAATAAAAGAGGAAAATAAAAGAAATGCAAACCTTCAAATTGCTCTTCATCTCTCTCCTCATCATTCAACAAAGAGGAGAAAAGATAAATTTAAAGTGGAGAAAAATTATTATTATTAATTGCAATAAAAGTTACAATTTTTGGAAGACCTTCTTAATTAAGAGTAGCCCTCCTCTCCAAATGGAGTTAAAAAAAATTTTACACCTCTAACTCCTCACTCTCTACCCCTATTTATAGTAAACATCAGTGAATGAGAGCCCTTGGATTGAAATCTTATCCAAAAACAACAAATTTCAGCCATTAATCTGTAACAGAATGCCGATGATATTGATACCAGCATCGATAGGGTTATCGATGCTGGCATCGATGCCCCCATCGATGCTGGCATCGATGCCTTGTCCTCTCTGGTTGCTATCCGCTGAATCCTCTTGGGTTTGCTCTTGGGCTTGGGCCTTTGCTTGGACTTTTGGCATTTTTTTCTTGAATTTCCACTGGGCTTTGATTTATTTCTTCATTAAATATTTGAAAGAATTCATTTGGCTTCATGGGCTTCATTTCTTCATTAAATCAAGGGCTTGTTGTTGAGAGATGAGAGTTTTGAGATTTATTCTTTATTAACCTGCAATCAAAGATAAAAATAATTATTAGTGGTATATTTATTCATATAAAATAGATAATGATGGTATAAAATTGTAATAAAATATGATTACCAGGGGATTTTATCTTGATCCCTAAATAGAGATAAGTCTGCATCTAACACATGATGTCGGTTAGTCTTTTACCGTGAAAAAGATACCAGAATCCATGTGTGGGGGATATTATCTCAATTCCTAATTAGAGATAAGCTTACGCCTAACACGCATTGCTGGTTAGTCTTTTTGCCATGAAAAAAACACCAGAATTCATGTCTGGGGAACATTATCTCAATCCTTAATCAGAGATAAGTCTACGCCTAACACGCATTGTCGGGTGGTCCGTTCCCTCGAAAATGACCTAGCCTATATATTCAATATAATCGCACCAAGTCTAAGAGGGTTTATTCTCTTAGCATAACGTTACATGCGGAACGGACTTAAATGATCTGCATGCTAGCCCGATTCAAACAGTAGTTGGTAAAGACACTTTAAAATCGTTGATGGCTGAGGGTTTGGTAAAAATCCTGTGAGTATTATGATTCTAAATGGAATGGGTAATATGATTCTAAATGGAATGGGTAATCATAATAAGGGACAAAAGTTACTAATGCATCATCTTCACCAGTTGGTCTCGTGACTTGAACAGTTGAGCTAACCTCAACTCCAACCGAAGCTATGAGGATAATAACTTTAGATGTTCGACAACTTCAGAGATAGCAGCTATATTAGCACCAACGGCTAGTCCTACAATCAAATCTCACACAAAGAGCTCAACCTGGCGAGCGTCCGATGCATTCTCAGCTCGTTTTTCCCACACTCCGATGAGTATACGAGTATACTGCATCTCCTTGAACCTCCAACGGGTACACAAGGTTAAACTAATTCTTAAAACTCCCAGGAGTATACGAGTATAAATCGTCCTCCCTGCTCCAATGCCTTAAGAGCCTAAACAGTGTAGGCTCCAGTTAACGTATGAGTATAAACTGTGTTTACACTGATCAACGCGTAGCCTTGGGTCAACGCTAGTCAACGCGTTGTGATGAAAGTCAACGCTAATCAACGCGTTGCGATGAAGGTCAACGCTGGTCAACGCGTTGTGATGAAGGTCAATGCCGGTCAATGTGTAGCATAAGCTAACATCGGTCAACGCGTTACGATGAGAGCCAACGCCGGCCAAAGCATAGTCCTGAGTCAATGTCGGTCAACACGTTGCGATGAAGGTCAATGCCGGTCAATACGTAGTCATAAGCCAATGTCGATCAACGCGTTGTGATGAGAGTCAACGCCAGTCAAAGCGTAGCCATAAGCTAACGCCGGTCAACGCGATGGACGAGAGTCAACGCCGGTCAAAGCACAGCCAATGGCCAACACCGGTCAACGCGTTGTGATGAAACTCAACACCGGTCAACGTGTTGCGATGAAGGTCAACGCCGGTCAACGGGCTGCAATGAAGGTCAACACCGGTCAACGGGTTGTAATGAAGGTCAATGCTGATCAACGGGTTGCGATGAAGGTCAACGCCGGTCAATGCGTAGTCATAAGCCAACGTCGGTCAACACGTTGCGATGAGGGTCAACGTCGGTCAAAGCGTAGCCAATGGTCAATGTGTAGCCATGAGTCAACGTCGCTCAACGCGTTGCAATCAAAGTCAATGCTGGTCAACGTGTTGCGATGAAGGTCAATGCATCGTTAATTCTCGCCAAAACAAGGCTCAGATCAACTCCGATACAAAGGAGAGTTCAATCGTAATTCAGATACGAATCCCCAACAAAGATAGTCAGTTCAACATCAACTCAACAACACGAGCTAAAATCAGAAATCAACACATCAGTTTCAGTTCGAGACTTCAACAACGGTCAGACAATAAACGCAGCGTCGGAATAATTTTAGCTATTCGATAAAATACTTAATAGACTAAAAATCAAAGAAGTCAAGAACTGAAGCTAATTGCAGGTCTTTTTTACACCGACTGAAGATTGGGCCTATCACATCCAAAGCATTTTAGGCTCTTCTATAAAAGAAATGAGAGTGGAATACTTTGAAAGGGGTATCTATAAGCGTTAAAAATTACCTATAAGTTCCCACACGTAGCTCGAGACAGAGAGGAGATAATGAACATCATCATCCAATTCAAAGGGGATTATTTGATATTAACAAACACATGAAGCAAGTTGACGAAGCGTACGAATCAACGAGATGGCGAAATAACAAAGAGACAATCCAATCGGGAGTTACGTTTCACTCACGAAAGACGAAGCGTCACTCATGTCTCGTCCAATCCACTCATGATTCACTCATGAGAGATTGTAGATATCTTCTCCGTCTTTCCAACGCACTTTGAATCACGTAATTCCAAGATCGGACTGGGGAGTTACGGGAAAAACAAGTCGAGGCGAGCAACCGAGATACATGACGTGTCTCGGCCAAAGCCGAGACACAAAATGTGTCTCGGCCAAGTTCCACTATCCATCAGCATTGTTGCTTTATCCAGTACTGTTATATCTGGTAGTGGTGATATCGATCTTTAGACTGCTCGTGCTCTCTATGTCAAGGAGAGTACGGACTAGCAGTTGCGGGAATTTCGTGTCATGGATTATCTCACTCGTTGTGTTGGCTCCAGTCTCACTGTCGAAATTGGTTTGCTTCCCTCTGCGAGAGCCATGGGGACTCACCTTACTAAGCATTTTACTAAGTGTTCTCGTGCACGGGAGGTATATCTTCTGCAACGCGTTGCTCTACAACGCAAATATAGTTCCTCTATGCAGTCTCATTTTAGAGAAATGCAAGCTTTTTGGACAGAATTACGCTCCATGCTTCCTGGACGTGACTCCACATATGAAGACTTGCTAGTCTGGTACGAGCCCATGAGGTGCATCAACTATTTTAGTCCCTTCGTGAATATTCAACAATGGTTGATCAACCACTTCATCAACCTCAATTTCTGACTTTGGCCTCAGTTATGGGAGCTCTCACTGCTTATGAGACCTGGCAGCAGACATCACGACTTAATTTGTCAACAGACACTCCTACCTCTTCAATCAAGACTGCTCTGTCTGTACCTGTCATTGCTCCTGTTATGAATCATACTTCTCAACAGGCTCCCTCTCAACAGGCTCGATCTAAGCTATCTTACAAATATTGTAAGAAGGAAGGACCGTATTGAGACATGCTTCAAGCTTCATCATGAGTTATGTTCCTCAGGTATTGGTCGTGGTCGGCGAGCCCCTCAGTCTCAACCCTCTCATACACTAGGTTTGCTGGCCAATGCTATACCATCTACTACTTCAGACTATACTATTCAATCTATTGAAAGTCTTCGTCGTCAACTTGATGCTTTTCAGCATATCACCTCTATATCCACTACACAACTCTCTGATATGCATTTTGATGGTTCTTCAGCTAACCCTTCAGTCTCTGGTATGAATGATCTCTGGATTTTTAACTCTAGTTGTTCCTTTTATATGACTTGTAATGCCTCACTTTTATCATCTGTCTTCACTTCATCTTCTCTTCCCCCTATCTATACAGCTACTGGACAACCATTGTCTATCACTCAGTATAGCTCTATTACCCCACAAAATGATCCATCTGGTCATCTAGCACTTGGTCCCATCTATGTGGATCCTCAGTTGTGCTTGAATTTAATTTCTATTAGCTCTTTATGTATGGCTAGCCTACTTTTCTTATTTTCTTCCGATACTTGTCTTGTGCAAGATCCACAGACGGGCAAGATGGTTGGGATGGGTCGTAGGAGGCACAAGCTGTATTTTCGGGAATATTTTCACCTTCCAAAGTCCATACGTCCATATTCTCTTGTTGTTTCTGTTTGTTCGTCAAAACCCTCTACCTCGCTTCCTGCCAATTTGTGGCACATATGACTTGGTCATATGTCTAATAAAAGACTAGAGAGTCTTATTCAGTCTGGAGTACTTGGTCTTGTATCATCTAGTTCTAGTATTGAGTCATGTACTGGTTGTAAATTGGCTAAATTCGCTGCTTTACCATTTAAAATGAGTACATCTGTATCCACTTTCATATTTGATTTAGTACATTCTGATATTTGGGGCCAACTCCTCTGCCTTCTTCATCTGGCTACTTATATTATGTTAGTTTTATCGACGATTTCTCTCATTTTAATAGGGTTTACCTACTTAAGAATCGCTCTGACATACTTACTGCTTATCAAGCCTTCACTGCTATGATCTTCGCTCAATGATAATCTTGTATTAAAGTTTTTCATTCTAACTGTGCCAAAGAGTACCTATCCTCTACCATGCGCTCTATCATGTCCTCTCATGGGACTATCTTTCAACAGTCATGAGCAAAATGGTATTGCTGAACGTAAACATCGTCATATCCTCGGTACCGCTCAATCCATGCTCATTTCTTACTCTGTTCCTCGTCGTTTCTAGGCTGAGACATTCTCACTGCTACTCATGCTATTAATATCACTCCATCTAGCTCTCTTTTCGGGGCTACGCCTCATAGTCTTGTTTATACTTATCCTCTCCATTATGATCTGGTCCGCATTTTTGGTTGTCACGATTTTGTTCTTCTGTCATCTTACGAACGTGATAAATTATCTCCTAGAGTTATTTCTTGTGTCTATTTAGGAATTAGTTCTGAACATCGAGGTTATCATTGTTATGATCCCGCAACTCGTCGAGTTCATATATCTCGGTACTATTCGTGGGAAAAATCATAGCTTTCTTCATTGATGATTCCATTGATTACTTTGTTAACAGTTTATCGGTTACAAAGATCCGGTCTTTTTATAAGATCCGGTTACAACGAGATCACAAAAAAGAAATAAAAGATTACAACTTTTTCTCCTTGTTTGTCGAACGAATCATGAGCTCCTGTTTTGCGGTCACTCGCTTTTGTGGGTTCTTCGCCTGCGCCGGGGTTTATCCGTGGACCACCGCGTGATCTAGATCCGGTCGGATCTACGCAGTATGACGGGTATTATTTCGCCAAGGAAATAATAGCCGAGGGTACTATTTCGCCAAGGAAATAGTAGCCTTTAATTCTCGGGATCAAAGGCCAAGCTTTGATCCGGAGGATGACTACGTAGATCTGAGATCCGGTTCCTCTCGAACTCTTGCCTTATTTGGCGTTGACGATCGCCGAGCACCAGATCTGGAAGAGAAAGTCCTCAAAGTCCTAAAGCTTCAATCTTTTTTAGATCTGAGCCTTGAATCCAGCNTGGTGGCTCGGTGGTGGCCGAGCCACCTTGGTGGCCGCCGAGCCACCAAGGAGGTGGCTCGGCCTCCGAGCCACCATTTGGTGGCTCGGAGGTGGCCGAGCCACCCCAAGGTGGCTCGGCCACCGAGCCACCTAGGTGGCTCGGCCGAGCCACCACTTGGTGGCTCGGCCACCGAGCCACCTTGGTGGCTCGGTGAGCCGCCCTCCAGGTGCTTGTTGATTTGCCGTTTTGTGTCCGTTTTCCGGTTCTGTGGTTGATTTATCCGGACTTGATTCATTGACCTGATTTGGCAGTAAATCCGGATCCTGATTTGGTAGTAAATCCACTTTTGGGTTCGAGTCTGAAACTGATCTCGATTCGATCTCGATTCGTCTGAGTTCGAATCCGTTCTATGGTTGGATGATTCGTTGACTCCCCGAACCGTTGGTTTGATTCCGCACGCGAATGGATGCATTCCGTTGCTTGCGTGCGATTCGTTAACATCGTCACCTCGTTAATCTGCTTCGTTGCGTGTCACTTGGCTTCGATGTTGTGGTCTAGCGATCGTGTTTGGATACGTCGCCCGATAGTTTGTTGGTTCATCGAATCACCGTGCCGAGCTGTGTTAAGGGACCTATAAGCAGTTTTATACGCCTACAGATACCTCCTCCAAAGTATTTCAGCCTCGTTCTTTTATAGAAGAGTCTGGAATACTTTGGATATGATTGTCCCATCTTTTAATCTGTAACGACGGGATATTTGGAATGGCTTCTGTTCTTGATTCCTTCAGTCCTCCAGGCTATTTGGTGCTTTGTCGAATGTCTGTAAGGGTTCCGGTGCTGTATTTATTGTCTGACCGTCTGTCGGAGTTTTGAATTTGAAGTCGATTCTCGATTTCTTGACTTTTTAGCTCGAGTTGGTTGCTTCAACATAGAACTGGCCATCGATTGATATTTGCGATGCGTTGTCCGGCGTTTGAGCTTCCTGGTGACGCGTTGTCCGGCGTCCAGGCTTCATTATAATGCGTTGTCCGGCGTTTGACACAGTTTATACTCGTACGTCTGCTGGAGTAGTAAGAAGCAGTTTATACTCGTATACTTTTCGGAGTATTAATTCTTTCATTGCAACGCATTGATTGGCGTTGACCTAGGGTTACGCGTTGACCGGCGTTGACCTTAGGGTTTTGAACGTCGTACGTTGACTTTTTGATCACAACGCGTTGACTGGCATTGACCTAAGGTTACACGTTGACCGTCGTTGACCTTAGGGTTTTGAACGTCGTACGTTGACTTTTTTGATCGCAACGTGTTGACTGGCGTTGACCGGCGCCAACCGGCGCCAACCTTAGGGTTTTAAACGTCGTACGCTGAATGGCGTTGACCTAGGATTACGCGTTGACCGGCGTTGACCCTAGGGTTTCGAATGTCGTAGGATGTTCAAGTCACGAGACCAACTAATGAAGCTGATGCGTCAGTGATTCTCGCATTTATAGGATTTTTGGCAAACCCCCAGCCATCAACGGGTTTGATAAGCCTTTACCGACTACCGTTTGAGCCGGGCTAGCATGCGGATTATTTAAGTCCGTTCCGCATGTAACGTTAAGCTAAAAGAGTTAACCCTTTTAGTGCTACGATCTTGAATACGTAGACTTCGTCTTTCTCACGGGAATAGACTACCCGGCGACGCGTGTTAGGCGTTGACTTTAGGATTTTTGGCTAATCCCCAGCCTTCAACGGATTTGATTAGCCTTTACCGACTACCGTTTGAGTCGGGCTAGCATGCGGATTGTTTAAGTCCGCTCCTATGTGACGTTTAAGCTAAAAGAGTTAACCCTTTTAGTGCTACGATATTGAATACGTAGACTTCGCCATTGTTACGGGAATAGGCTACCCGGCAACGTGTATTAGACGTTGACTTATTTTTGGCAAATCCTCAGCCTTCAACGGATTTGACGTGCTTTTACCGACTACCGTTTGAGTCGGGCTTACATGTGGATTGTTTTAGTCCGTTCCACATGTGACGTTGTGCTAAAGGAATGAACTCCCCTAGACTTTGTGCTATGATGTTGAATACATAGGCTTAACCACTTGTTACGGGAATAGGCTACCCGGCAACACGTGTTAGGTGTTGACTTTATCCCTACTTAGGTTTCGGGATAAAATACCCCAGACTGGTCTTCTGGTGTCTTTTTCTACGGCGAAAGACTAAACCGGCGACGCGTGTTAGGCGTCGGCATATCCTTTCTTAGGATTCAGGATGAAATTCCCCATGCGTGTAAGACATGGATTTTGGTGTTATTAATAACAACCTGCCATAATGTTGAATAAGTGAACGGGTGTTCTTTTTAACAGTTAAGAACTAACCAGCAGTGCGGGTTAAGCGCAGACTTATCCCTGCTTAGGTTTCGGGATAGAATACCCTAGAATCGAACTCTGGTGTCTTCTTCTTCGGAGAAAGACTAAACCGGCAGCGCGTGTTAGGCACAGACTTATCCATGCTTAGGATTCGGGATAAACTTCCTAGGATGAATCCTAGATTGATAAATTCTTGGAAAAGGTTGGTGTGGGAAAGGAAGAATTTTATATTCTATTTCCCGGTCTTCTTTTAGGGTGAAGGCGAACCCGAATACAAGGAAGGAAGAATTTTATATTCTATTCCTTAATTCTGGAAAGGAAGAATTTTATATTCTATTTCCAATTGGAAAGGAGACTTGAGGTGGGATCTCCACCCCCAGAATCCGGAATGGTGAGACTAGGAGTGGGACCTCCACTCTGAGAATCGAAAAAAAATTCGGATAATCCTAACTGTCAGAAGGTTTGATTACCGAACTAAAGGTGAATTTCTCGTTTATCGAGAGTGAATTGTAGTTTTGGTCCTAACTGTAGGAAGGTTTGACCGAGCGGGAATTTGAGGTGATCCTAACTGTAGTAAGGTTTGATCACTCGATTTGAAAGTGGACCTCTCGTTCATGGAAGGAATCGAGAGGAGATTTTGGCTGTGGTCCTAACTGTAGAAAGGTTTGACCAGGTGACAGATCAAAATTTAAGCCTTATATCCGGACTCTAACTACGAAAGTGTTGAGTGCACGAACATAGCGAAAGTTTGAATGGATTAAACTTGATAGAATTTGGTGGTCCCACCGTCAATTAGTCTGATCGGTGGGGGATTTTGTGGTGGGAGACTGTAAGTCGTCAAACACCAATGAGAGTTCTGTGAGGGAAAATTGATCCAATGAAGTGATCGAATCTCACCTCAGCAAAAGAGTGTTCGAAAATCATAGTAGGAGTTTAGTGTTCATCACTTTGTTCACATTGATCGGGTTATCCCTAAGAATATTAACATTCTTTCGAGAACTTCCCGTTACATAAATCGTCCACCCCCAGCTTCCCCTGCGGAACTGGTTCGGACATTATTCTCAATTACCCGACCGGGTTATCCTTAAGAATATTAGCGTAATATTCTCCAGGAACTTCCCGTCAAAAGTGGGAAACAGTTTAGACTCATTTACCTATTGGAGTATCAGGGAGCAGTTTAACCTCTTATACCAGTCGGAGGATTGAGAAGCAGTTTATACTCATATACTCTTCGGAGTATTGCCGTTTTTAATTGGCTTACCTTAGCGTTATAACGCCGGCTTCAACCAAGGTTTGGATGCTATTCTTGAGAGCAAAGCAATCCTTGGTGGGATGAAGGATCCTCCTGTGGTACGTGCAGTACTTCGGATCCGCAGTATTGTCAGCTTCCTCCTGATTTACGATAGGTGGTAGCTTGATCTTGTTGTTTTCAAGGAGGGATTCGAAGATGGCTGTAACGTCTTCGTCCTTGAAGGAATACTCTTTTTGGAGTTTCGGATCCGAAGTCTTTTGCTGCCTTCGGGATTGCCGTTGTGACGTTTGATTAGCACCACCAGTAGCTGCAGGTGCTTTTCCCTTATCACGGGAGGCGAAGTTTGAGTTCAGAGGATTAGCCGTCGGTAGGTTCCTCTCGGCCTTCTTCCTTCGGCTTGTTCACCACACACCTTCAAGTCTTTCCAAGTATCAGACAGTGCTGTTCCCATTGCTTCCAACACATCCAAAGAGAGGTTGTTGTGGCAAGTCTGGAGAATGAACTCCTCAGTGATCGGGTCCCGACAGTTCATCGCCTTATTCCGGAACCTCTTGATGAAGGTGTCGACCAACTCCCCGTCCTTTTGTTTCTCGTCAAGCAACGACCCAATGGATATCTCGGTGTCGTCGTCGAAGAAGTTAGCGAGGAACTTAGTGTTTGCGGAAAAAGTCGCTGTATTCATTGCTGCATTCATTACAACTTTGATCGTTACAATGAAATAAAAAGATAGTCTTTTTATAAGACCGGTACACAATGAAAACAAAATAAATGCAACTCCTTTCAAACAAACGCAAGAGCTGTTTGTCATCTCTTGCTTGCGTGGGTCTTTGGCCTGTGACGGGGACGTTGATATCCGTGGACCACCGGGGCAATCAAATCTATTCCGAGAAAATCGGGCAGAGCTTCGTCTATCCGCGGAGGGATATAGAAGCAGAACTTCGTCGATCCGCGTGAGATCTAGAAGCTATAAGCGTATACCTCGGCTAAAGCGAGGTAATAGCTCTTCTTAGTATTAACGCTAAGGCTAATACTAAGGCTCAGACGGGTGATGAAGGCTCTGATCAAGACCTCTCCTCCTCTTGTTGAAGCACACGGGCACTCTTCACTGCAGCAGGGCTTCGCCAAGCTCTCCAAAAATCCTCCCCCTCTCTCTCTAGCCTTGCTCCAAGACAAAAGAATTCCAGCCCTTTGAATGAGGACCCAAGGGGTCTATTTATAGGCCAAAAGGAGTGTGGGGGGTAGGTAGGGGGTGTGGACACCCCTT
>NC_033801.1:57293301-57294177 GCF_001876935.1 Asparagus officinalis
CCATGGCCGAGACACCCCTGGGGTGTCTAGGCTTTTCCTAGACACCCCCGGGGTATTTCGGCGTGCCGGGACTCCGTTTGAGGTGTTTTCGATTGTTTCCCCGTAGATTCTTCGTCCGAACTCGGATTTGAGTGATTCCGGGTGCGTTGGATGCTTGACTAAGAATTTGATCCGCTCTGGTGATTGGATTATCTGTAGAGTGGCCGAGGCATGAAGGGCGTTGTCCTTTTTTGTGAACAGTACCGGTTCCCGATTGGTCCGGGTCTTGGTTGTTCCGAAACCCTATCCGCTCACGTAGCTCGCCGACTCACTTCAGTCGTTCATCGACGTCAATTGGGCTCCTGTGGCTCGTTAACACTGAACCGGTTGTGGAGAACTATAGGCAATTTTCGATGCCTACACTTAGTCTCCATGTCGTCCCAGCTATTCACGCTTCCTGGCTTGAGGCGACGATACCAATCGAAGGCGGCTCCACGAAGAGTGCCAACGAAGGACCGTACCATCAGAGGCTCATTACCAGAGATAACCCCCAGGTGCGATTTGAAGTAAATCAAATGCTGAGTAGGTGAACCCATCCCATTAAACGGCGTGAAGTAAATTAGATTGAACTTCGCCGGATATGGGATCGATTCCCACTCTCTTGGGTATGGACAAGGAATGCCTGTTTTCTTCATCTCTTGAGCAGAAATCAATGTATTGATTTTGCTCTCGAGATTTTTAATCTTCTACCACCCCCTGCGTTGATGGGAGGATTATTGGCATTATGAGCTTCATTTGTATCCTCATCTTCCTGATGAACTTGGTTACGACGACTTGGTTCGCCTTGCTGGTTCGTCAGTGCTTGGATCTGTTGGTCATGCATCTCTCTCATGTTCT